>NC_088301.1:21483544-21783544 GCF_032854445.1 Liolophura sinensis | reverse complement strand
TCATTGTTGACGGTCCACGGTAAATGTTATTGGAATACGACCATATTTTACCAGTAAAAGTATAGATGAAAGTTGACTGTCAGATGACCGATATGAAATTGCACTGGCATTTGTACTGTGCATATCATTGGTGACGGTCAAGCAACCGGTTTTGATTACGACCATTTTTTACATCAAAACTATAGATGAATGTTGACTGTCAGATGACCGATAAGAAACTGCACTGTCAGTTTGCACTGTGCATATCATTGTTGTTGGTCACGGTAACTCTTATTGGATTACCACCGTATTTTACCAGTAAAACTATACATGAATGTTGACTGTCAGATGACCGATAAGAAATTGCAATGGCATTTGCATTGTGCATATCATTGTTGACGACACGGTAACTGTTATTGGATTACGACCATATTTTCCCAGTAAAAGTATAGATGAAACTTTACTGTCAGATGACCGATAAGAAATTGCACTGGCAGTTTACACCGTGCATATCATTGTTGAAGGTCACGGTAACTGTTATTGGATTACCACCGTATTTTACTAGTAAAACTATAGAAGAATGTTGACTGTCAGATGACCGATAAGAAATTGCACTGGCAGTTTACACTGTGCATATCATTGTTGAAGGTCACGGTAACTGTTATTGGATTACGACCGTATTTTACTAGTAAAACTATAGAAGAATGTTGACTGTCAGATGACCGATAAGAAATTGCACTGGCAGTTTACACTGTGCATATCATTGTTGACGGACACGGTAACTGTTATTGGATTACGACCTTATTTTACCAGTAAAACTATAGAAGAATGTTGACTGTCAGATGACCGATAATAAATTGCACTGGCATTTGCACTGTGCATATCATTGTTGACGGTCACGGTAGCTGTTATTGGATTACAGGGAATGCATAGAGGGTAAATCGATATTTCCACGGCTAAAACAGAGATTTACTGCTTAATATTATAGTTTGTACTTTTAAATATTTTACTGAATGAGCGAGTAATGTTTAAGTGAAGGACATGAGCTGAGGTCGTGAGTACATTTTTCCTGATTAGCATTTCCTTGTTCTTTCATTATATAAACCGGTGTCCTTGGCGTAAGCCTATATTCTGGTTCTACCCGGTTCCATCAGACCTATATCCATATGACGTAGTGTGTTTTTTTTATTAGTTTACTTCTTAAAGAGGCTCGTCCACGGAGAGAAAGGTGAGTGCTCTCAACACATCAACCCCAGTGCATGATGGGCAGTCCACGGGAGTTTCAGAACGTGGAGTTGGAGTGCGATTCAATATCTCTAGTGGAAACATCCTGTCATTTCAAGGGCTATGGAACCGTTGCAAAAGGGTAATATAGATATAATGCTCTATGAATAACAACAACATTAGATGGATTTTCTAGACCAGTAATGTCCTATAAATTGCAATTAACATCTATGCATGCTTTTTTTTAATATAATTCTTTCTAAAGTGTTAGAGGCGTGAGGTATACTGACAAGAGAACAGATTTCACCGGTTTCGTATGATCTATTGCTTATTGTTGCGCTGCCGTCTCTGTTCTGGTTTTACTCTTTATGCCGTAGTATTTTATACTGACATCCATCATGTCGCAAAAATATCAATCCCCACCCGCAAATGAATCTCAGCGGTATTTGAAAAGTTCTGAATGGAAAGAATCAGTCATTTCAAATATACATATTATATATATACCGATTCATTGGATTTGCATATATACATGTACCTGTTGACGATATTTAACAAGCAGAAAGTAAAATCGGCCTGTTGAATAGCATTCATATATGTTTTCAAGATAAATAAATAAATAAATAATAGGGGCGTTAAGATAACTACCATATGTATTTAGTACAACAGTCAGTACGGCTATGGTTCTAATTCTGTCTGGAAGTATATTTTTAAAACAACGTTCCTGTCTCTATTGCTATTTCAACAGTATAACCCTTCGTGTGAACTAATTTGGGCCAAAGTATAGCTGAGTTCCACTGTAGTTTCTGCACAGTCACTCCATTATGACGTCATCTAAATGTGACGACCAATGACAAAGCGATTTTGCAGACCTTGGCCAAGTCCAAGTTACTGTAAGAAATATACATAACGCATCAAAAGCAATTTTGTATTTCAGATACATTGAAAAATTAATATAATTTGAAATAATCTTTGCCTCACCAGATGAAAGAGAAACCTCAGGGAGAACGTCGCAAAGAGATAAGGAACTGGTATCTTGTTATATCCGAGAAGCAAAATTGGTGTTTTATCTAGCCTGGCCAACGGTGAGACCAATCATTATTTTTGAGAAACACTTATAAAATGTTTACAAAATGTTTTGAAACATTTGTAAAGTGAATATAAAGGTGCTTCTCTAAGGATTTTTTTCCTGCTTTTGGGCGTCAGTTTTATAGGCAGTAAGGTGGGTGGGGTTATTATATTAGTTGTGAGGCATCAAGTGGAACGTGTCGTGGGTTTCCCCCGGGCTCTGCCAGATTTCCTCATGACCCAATGCTGGCTGCCATCGTCGTACAAGTGAAATATGCGTGAGTACAGCATAAAACACCAATCAAATAAATAAATTCGTTGATTATGACTTTTTCAAGTGCGCGTTCTTGACTGACAGTTATTGATTTTTGTCAAAATCAAACTCGGCCATTCCATTTAGGCATTGGGCGGGCGTTTTGCTCACGTAAAGGTAAGTCTTACGTGAGATTATAGTCATAGATCCCCTAGCACTCATGTGATACCAAAGCGGTCATGGGTTGTAGAATTAAGAAAAAAGTATTGGGTGTCTAATGGCAGTCTTACAGTCAGAGAGGTGGACGAGGTTATTACTTTAGGCGTGCAACGGACAGCCAATTGAATTTCATGTTTTACGCCATACTCTGGAATATTTTACCTGTTAAATTAGGGGATCGGACAGAGTCTGGGCAGCGCCATCTTACATGTACTCGTGTTACCTGACGTACAACAACCAATCCAGCGCGAGCTGGTTCTGAAGCTATGTGTTCATTGGTTAAAAACCAAAAGGCTGCCCTAAGGCGGCCCATTTCATTTGGTTGAAGAAGGGTTTTAGGTCAATCTTCTCTAAAACAATTATTTTACCCTTACATAGTTACAAGACATTTGTCTGGCCGTACAAGCATCACTGTAATGAAATTTGTTTACATCTTCCAGATGTTTACGAATTTGTCCGTGAGTATAGTTGCCCCTATTGCTATGATGTTTTGTGGACATCTAGGACGGGATCAGCTCGATGGAGTTTCCCTTGCTAATTCGGTAAATAACAGTAAAAACACAACTAATGATTGTACATCTTAGTTACCAGTAATGCTTAAAAACTTATCTTGGTTAATCAGAGTAAAGCATCTTTAACAACGATAAAGTTAACTACAAGTACATAAATGGTGCGTTAGAGTTATGAAATGTGTGATATTGTTACAGGCTCTCAGAGAAACGCGAGATACTGTTACAGGTTGTCAGAGAAATGTGTGACACTGTTACAGGTTCTCAGTAAAATGTGTGATACTGCTATAAATGCTCAATTAAATGCGTGACACTGTTACAGATTCTCAATGTGTGTGGCATTAGTTTGTGCTCCGGAATGTCGACCGCCTGTGACACTCTGTTCTCGCAGGTATGTATTACGTTGATGAATATCTATTATTAATTTCACAAAGAAATTGTTGACATTAGTCAAAATGCAAATTTCTGATACTTATGCCAGCTTTTAAACATTTAATTTCTTTTTTAAATGCCGTTCATACTGCTGTTTTAAAAAAACAATCAAATCTGAATTTCATACTTTAATGAAAAACTGCTTTTATGAAACGATCTCAAAGTCCGCATTTATCAAATTTCTTTTCAACAAAAATTGACCTGGAAATGTTATTAAATAAATCACAATTTTAACGCTGGACGCCATTAAATCCAATTCAACTTTGAATATCGTGGTTAAACCTAAAAACAATCCACTGTGCGATCAACAGCTTTTATGTTTAATATATGTATGTATGCTTGGGGTTTTACGTCGAACTTAACATTTCTTTAGTCTTATGACAACGAGAAGTTAATAGGCGTGTGTACATATAGTGTGTCTTCTTGAGGCAGGGCGAGTCCATGCCGCCAAGTACTACCGCCATTGAAATATCATGTCGAAGACACCAGCCATGACACCCAACCCATTCACATAAGACTGACACCTGGCCAACCGGCCGTTTCTTACTGTAACCTCTCAGTTCTGAGCGCCAAGCTAGGCAGCAACAAGTACCATTTTTAAAGTCTTTGATATAACCCGACCTGGGTTTGATCTCAGGTCTCACGACTTCGAAGCGGACGTCCCAACCATTAATTTACCGAAGCGGTCTTATGCTTAATAAGTTATTTATAAACGAACAAAAGCAATATTGATTAAGAACCGTGTTGCATAATAACCATGAGTGCACATTTCATTTCACCGACAGGCCTATGGGGGCAAGAACAAACACAGAGTTGGGGTGTTTCTCCAGAGAAGTAAGATGCACGTATTTAGATATAAACTTTACAAATGAAATGGAGTTTAGTTCCTTCGGCAGCAGTATGCATTCTCTAGCTTTTAATTACCATGACATGGCGAGTCAAACAGAAGAATGCATCTTAGTTAGTATGTTTACACTAATTTATTCGTTCTCATGACTTGTCTCTCATTTCCTTTCTTACCACAGTGTATTATAATAGATTGGTCAAAACGATCATGAGAAGTAGCAATAAAATTGTCTCCATCAAGATGTAATGCATCTTCAATTCATCCACTCGCTCAACGATTTGAATCTAAGCTCTCAAAACAGACATTCGTATACCAGCCGTCAACCATAATGGACATCTGGGTCAATATGTTTGTAAGATCAATATCGTCAATAACGTTCAACACAAACAGCAATGTTCAATACAAACAACAACGTTCAACACAAACAACAACGTTCAACACAAACAGCAATGATCAACACAAACAGCACCGTTCATCACAAACAGCTATGTTCAACACAAACAACAGCGTTCAACACAACAGCGTTCAACACAAACAACAATGCTCAACACAAGCAGGAATGTTCAACACAAACAGGAATGTTCAACACAAACAACAACGTTCAAAACAAACAACAACGCTCAACACAAACAACAACATTCAACACAAAACAAGAGAAGTAAAGTGTATGAAGTAGGAAATTAGGACGGAATCACGCAAAGAGAAACAGTGGACAATTTTCAGTGAGAGGTGTAAAAAAATTGAAAACTAATTAAATCAGTATCCAAACCGTTTACCTTGTTAATTGAAAAGTTGTCGTTAATAATATAACTTTAGTTGTCCTTCGGTTATATATGTTAATATAGAATGAATACTTAAATGAATGATTTAAATTTCGGTAAAATGAATGTAAGAGCAAAATGAATGATAATACATGTAGAAATCTGAATTTTGAAGTTAGAATGAGGTTATGGCCGCATGGATTCCCATGTATGAATTCACATACAGGTGCAATGTAGGTGGAATAAATGAAAGACACAATTTGGATATAGATAGAAAGGGCGTAAAAATTTAAGTGGAGTTAATTTAAGACTAAAATCAATATTAGAATTCAACTTGAGAAGCTGTTATAACTCACGCTTTGTTGATTAGTTTATGGCGTGAATGTAAAACTCCAGTATAATTTTATACAAATATTTTAAATACTCAAAGGTTGTTCTATGTTAAATTGTAAAGAATAAAGACAGTGAACTTCATTTTGTGCAATGCAATTTTATTTTGAGAAAATGAAGTTTTATTATGTCTTAATTTGAAAGTTTCCACCTATGACTGCTGAAGGCAGCATTTCCATGTAGTCTGCTTTGCACGAGTAATGTATTTATAGGTCAGGTTAACTGGATATGTAGTCTGTTGTCATATCAATGTAAAAAAAGAAAAACGACAACAACAGCATTTTTTTATATTATAATTCCTAACCCAGATAAATGTTTACTATTATTTTTTCAGGTCTTTTTCTTAACCTGCTCCTGTGTTTCTTCTGCTGGAGTGTTTATCTGAACACAGAAGCGTTGTTGTTGTTGCTTGGGCAGGACCCCAGGGTAGCCAGGTAAAACTAGGAATTATCACTAATGTGTGTTTATAAGCTGCAAAAATGTACATCCCAATAATCCCCCCCCCCCCACTACCACGAATAAGAAGGATAAATAAGTATTTCGTGTATAAACACATTCCTATCACTGTTCATATACGCGTCGTGGTGTTAACTCATAAAGACCAAATATGTGTTTGACGATTACAGATTTGTGTCTTTATATACGGTAAACATGTGAAATGTTAATTTAATGGTTTTTTCCTATAAACACAAATAGTCGAAATATGATATTATATTATTAAGCGTAAAAATCCCACAAATATGTAAAAGTGTTTACTATAGTAAACATATGACATGTTTAGTATAGTAAACACTTTTACATGTTTATCAGAATTTTAGGCCTAGCAACACAAATCCATCGTTATTGGACGATTTGTCCAGTAAAATATCTACCGCATTACGTTTTATTATTTTAGTGTGTATCTTACGACTTAATAATCAGAAACAAAGTCACTTATAATGCAAATAAATGCTTTCACTTAACATAGTAATGTCGTAATGTTATTCATGTTTAGCCTGGAGATTTCTTTATTCTGTCACATTCTCTTGCAGAATTGCTGGCGAATATTCCATTTGTTTCATGCCGGGTTTAATGGTAAGTACCCTAGAATCTGATTTACATAAATACCGATAGTTCTTTTGTATTGAATATAACGGTACTATATATATAGATTTTAGGTAAAATTGGTTCCCTGTGCGGACTGCTCTCGTTTGGCTGTAGTGACATTTTCCTGAATGTGCAGACATACCTACAGAACATCATCACGGCTTCATCTAAACTTCTACATCTAAATCATTTTCTTTCCGTGTTGTAAAAGTATTCACTTTTTCATTGTAAATGACTTGAATACATCTCGAAACTCTTTTTGTAGTTCTACGTGGTCTATCAGGTGTTCGTCAAATATCTGCAAAACCAAGTAAGTATATGTCAGATAGCGTATGTAACGAAATGTAACAAACCTAAACATCGACAAACTTGTGGTGTAAAGTGGCCTGGACATCGGCACTACTGGTATAACAAGTTTAAAAATCAGCAAAATATTGGTTGAACATCCATTGTTTGGACATCGGCACTATTCACATAACACACTAAAGCATCAATATTATTGATGTACCAAGCCTAAACATCAGTATTATTGTCCCAGTGACTTAGGACATGGGAGATTATAGACCTAACTGTGTACTGAGGAAATTTGAAAACTAAACTCTCTTCTCGGCTACAGTTGTAAAGACCGCCTTTCTTCACCTTTCCAGAACAGAGTGATACCTCCAGTGGTGATTGGGTGTATTGGTAATGCGTTTAATGCGCTTGCGCATTACATTGCAATCTATGTCTTGGATTATGGGTATAGGTGAGTATTCAATCGATTGCTGATACACTATACGTGTTTGACGATAATATTGCACGTGCTACTAGCAGCTTTAAGTGAGAAGGGCCTCGTTTGGGGATGGTGGATGCCTGACTGCTTGTTCCTGTTCGTGGGGTCAGACTTGTTCCTGTTCGTGGGGTGTAATTGGCAAGCGCTGCACCTTCTGACGGCACATCGTTAACTTGTTTATGTCCTATACCTTTGGAGCAAATAAACTGTGGGGAAGGCAATAACAGTTCAACTTAAAAAACCTTGTTCCGAAATGAGGTTTAACGAATGCATGCATGTATTATATGGATCGATGTCTTTCTTTTCAGAGGGTCAGCCGTCGTACAACTTCTAACCTATGTTGTGATGAGCTCTTTGACAATTATATACGCCACTGCTAGTGGATTATATAAAGAAACATGGGGAGGTAAGTAGATGAAGGATTGATGCAAAATTCGCTCTCTCTCTTCGTGGGGCCCAGGCAACCATTAATGCTGGGACGAAGCTCGTAGGATCGATTGACGAGTCTAACATCCGTTGAAGGCCATTTGTTTCCCACCAATATGGTGTGCCTACCTGAACATCATACTTGGGTATTAATCCATGGTTCCTCCAGTCATCGTATAAGATCCTGAATATTCCAAGAAACAACAATCAAATAAATATATGAAAATTCTACGAACTATTTTGGAGAGTTTGAAATCTTAATTTACTTTAAAATTTTCATTATTTTGTAAGCAATGATATATTTGTTCTAATTTACATGATTCTTCCAAAGTGGCATCCGGCTGCGTCTTATCTCACACCTGATCGTCGGATCAGTGGCCATATATATGTACATGCTCATGTAAAGTATGTGCCGTGGTATAAGTAAAATATCCCTGAGTAAATCGCAAAGATCAGTCAAATAAATAAATAAATAGTTGTTGTCTCCCTTTGTCTCTAGGGCTGGACATGGAAAGCCCTAGAGGACTGGGGAGACTATTTCCGGATTGGGGTGGCGGGCCTGATCATGACCGGAGTGGAATGGTGGTCATACGAAGCCGGTCTACTTATGTCAGGTATGTATACATATATATGTGTGTCTGGTAAATAAATATTATCATAGTTTGAGCTTGGAATTCATGCTAGGCTTTAGAGCAATTGTCCATGTAATCAGACCGACTCGTGTTCAAGCAAATCACTTTGAAGCAAATTTATGTTAAGACACTGATTTTCGCATTACATGGGCTGTATCTCAGAGTGTATTTCTGGCGTGTTAAATAAAAAGACTTTTCACAAAATCATGTCCTTAAGCGATGCACAGAAGTAGCTGTCCGGATCTCCGAAAGAGAAGACATTTGTGAACTAGTTTCCGACGTGCATTGAAGTACCAAAACAGCCAGGCCAGCATTTGATATGAAAGGATTTAATAAAAGATAATTGTCATTTATTCTAATTTTGATTTGTTTGATTCTTCTTTTAAAACCATTCTCTAACGTTTATTCACTTCCATATAATGATTTTCAAACCACTGATTTTTTGACAATTTTGCTGCTAAACGTTCCCATACTTGACGTTGTGTAATAGCTTTGTATGTCTCATTATCCTGCGCAAAAGTCCCCAGTTGTCACCAATGCTCCATTAACAAAGATAGTGAGTGAGTCTGCCAATTCCATGTCCAAGATTTGGGATATTATTTATGTCAAAGTGATTCCCTTTGTAATAATGCCAAACAAGACAAGAAATTATAGTTGTTTTTTATTTGTTTGTATACGTGCTTTTTTGTCTGTTAGTTTTTTTGTGTTTTTTTCTCTCTCTTTTTTTTTCTTTTCTTTTTTGCCATTTTCTCTCACGGGAGATATTCTAATATGAAAGCAAGTACATAGACTGACCAGTAATGATACAGTACTGCTACCCAGCAGAATTTCACGATAATGTCACTGTTTAACATTGCATGATATACACCTATTTGTACAGGTTTACTCGGAGAAGTGGCACTGGGAGCAACAACCGTGGCGTTCATTTTGCAGTCAATTAGCTATGTGGTATGTAAACTGTGAGCTAAGGTACTAGATCATAAAGCTAGCACCTTACAAAAGGTACACGCATTTATTTTATATGGGCCGCTATGTCCTTCATAATTCCTTGTTTTTTTACTTATTCATTTATTCATTTATTTATTATTTATTTATTCATTGTATTTGATTGGTGTTTTACGTCGTAATCACTTGTACGACGGCGGCCAGCATTACGGTGGTAGGAAACCGGGCAGACCCCAGTGAAAACACACGACCATCCGCAAACTGCTGACAGGCTTTTTCACGTACGGCCGGACAGGAAGACAGCATGTGCTGGACTTTCCGTAATTGTGTCGTGAACACCGTTCGCTGGTCCAGTGGACGCTTTGGCAGCCTTTTATCATACAGTTCTAATTAAACTATACGTTGTGTCCTGCGTGTTTCTAGTGTGGCACGCTCTTCATGTCCAGATCATTTCCTGTCGAACTGTATGAAAGCAACCCATAAATACCTTGTCTTTTATGTAACATATTATCTGTGTGAAATAAAAAGTCCCTCCTTTGAACCTCAAATGTGCTTGTATTTTTTTTTAATCTTTTATTTATCTACTTTATTGGTTGTTAACGCCGTATTCAATAATATTTTAATGAAAAAAGTTCTCGCAACATTTGAAATGTCACTTTTGCAGATGCCTAACGCGTTCAGTGTAGCCAGTAGCATCAGAGTCGGACAAAATCTAGGGGCGGGTAACTCTAACGGTGCGAAGAGGGCGGCGTACGTCTCTCAGATACTGGCATGTAGGTACATATAGTTGTGTGTCTTGTTTGCTATATTAGAGCGGAGATGTAAATAATTAGTAATTGTTTATAACTTTTGTTCAAGGTAGATTGCTGTGGCTGAAGAAAAAGAGAGCATGACTAATTATTATTCATTTAATAGCTTTTCACTTTTTCGATATTTCTATTCGCCTATATTAGGTGGTGAAAACACCAGATGCTCAGTACTGGAATCAGCCTTTTTTCACCTTAAAACTAGTAGCCTATTGTTTAGTTTTATAACATAAAACATTTTATATATAATGATAACTAATTACAACATTCAAGCATTCTCTCTTGCTCACGTGTCTGACCATTATTGGAATTTTCATGCAGGGATGCTGTTTCTTGTCGCCGGGGCGGTCACGCTGGCCGTAAAGAACGAAATACCACTTCTCTTTACCAATGACCCGTAAGATTTTGTTGTCATCTACATTCCTAAAACAAACAATTCCAACAAGCTTATTGTTAAATATTTTTTCTCAGTTTTTCAAGAATACTTGGCTCTATGCTTCTTTCATTGTTCTTGGGACATGGTCTCCATAAACGTTCGACTGCGTTTTGGCCGACTTCGGTGTCCAGCTGGGATCAAACACGGTTCGGGTCATGCCAAAGACCTTAAAACTTGTACTTGTTTGGCCCTCAGCACTGAGAGGTTACGGCAAGAAAACATGACTGATTGACCAGGTGTCAGTATGATGTGACTGGGTGGGGTGTCATGTCTGGTGTCTTCGGCATGATACCTCAGTGATGCTTCCATGGCGGCAACACTTTGGCGGCATGGAATCGCCCTGATACGAGAAGACACAGTATGTGTACACAGACATAGTGGCTCCTCATCGTCATATGACTGAAAAATTGTTAAGTAAGACGTTAATTAATTCATTCATTCGACCGCTTTCGGGGGGCCGTTTTGATCACTTCTCTTTCATTAGAATGTCAGTATTTGTCAGTAAATAGCCATAGATCGGTAGAATTCCACGGATATTCAAGTTTCCTCCACCTATAATATTGGTCGCCATCGTGTATTACCTGTAAAACTCCTCATAGTCATGTCAACCAACAATCACTAATGTTTTTTGCCGAACTCTGTTTTGGTTGATTCACAGAGCAGTGAAGCAGATGGCTGCCCAGCAAATCCCTGCTGTCGTCCTAATAATGTTCTTGAATGCGATTACGGTGAGATTATCGTGCAGGCTTTTACAGATTTAATTGTTCAGTTGATGTTGCATTGTAATGTCATCTTTATCATAAGACAACTTGAACTCTGATCATTATTACTTGTAATAATTGTGCGAAATGCCTTTCTCCCTAGATCCCTCTACTAACGTTTATTGACGGTCCCCACAGCATACAAAATTTTTACTGAAAAATTATGAGATTCTTGAATCGAATATATTGATCAGATGATATATTGTCTAAGGACGATTTTTCCCAGAATGCACCGACGACGTATGAATTAGCACTATTAAGTTAAGAATCAGCTGACATGTTGACGAGTGTAAGAGACATTCACGTTGCCTGGGGACCATGATGTGGAAAACATGAATATATGTAATCAATAGTGGTAACTGAGGGCCTCATATCTATACATGTAACAAAAGAAACATGTTAAGAAAACAGGAACCGATTAACTCATTGTCATTTCTGCTCTTTTGATCTTTTGGTCTTTCTTTCCACTGAGATGTAAAACTTGTCAAAAACAACGATTATTCACAACGTAACAGAGATGATCATTTGACACTTTCAGTCCACGTCGGCCGGTACTTTACGTGGATGTGGGCGCCAGATTGTAGGGGCGATATGCAATTCCCTTGGATACGTCATCCTCTCTGTGCCATTTGAAATCACACTGATGTTCGTGGTCAAAATTGGAGCTATTGGTAGGCTATCTTAAAGAGTTGATATCTGTGCCCAAACTTGCAGCCTTCATTTATTTATTTATCTGATTGATCTGTAACGCCGTTAATCAAGAATATTTCACTTATACGACGGTGGCCAGCATTATGGTGAGGGGACCGCCGGCAGATCTTCCCACTTACGACCGAAGCGGAAGCCAGCATGCACTGGACTTGAACTCGCTGCTACCGCATTGGTGAGAAGGCCCGCTTGCCCTAGCCAAACACTTGTCTCGTAGCCTTTGGTAAGCCGTTTCTACAAACTGATGTCTGTGGCCAAACTCTGCAGCATTGGATATAATAGCTTGAAATATGTCGCCGTATATCTGTGGCCAAACGTTGGTCCAGTACTTAGCTATTGTCATTACAACGTGATATCTGTGACCAATATTCGGTCTGTTGTTACGCTGTACTAAAGAACACTATACTACATTGTCTTTCCACATAAGCTATTTAAAATATTTGTCTATATGCATGGTGGCTATCGCCCACGATATATATTAGACAATTACTGCGTAACTTCAATTCATGTAACTTGGTTGTTTATGTTAAGCCTTTTTTTCTGTCACTTTACAGGGTTCTGGTTTGGACTGTCTGTGGGAATAGCCCCAATCTGTATAGCTTTCCTTGTAATTATTCTCAAAACTGATTGGCAGAAACAAGCATTAAAGGTAAGTTTATTTTCGTCTAATTACACTACCGACACTTGGATTAACGACAGTACCGATTCTTGGCTATAACGAATCTACTAATGCTTACATGTGATACCAATAATTGAATTGTGGGGTTACCTAGTCTTGGAGGATCGGCCCTTAAGGTAACAAAACTTATATTTTTATATTCATACTTGTCTGTATTACTTTGTCTTATTATAGGCCCAGAGCAGAGCTGATGGTTGCATGACACATAAGAGGGCATCGGACGATAGGACACCCTTACTACACGCAACTGGTAGGCACTGAATCTTAATAATGAATTAAAATCTGAATCTCAGATTAACCATCTGTGTCTTGTCCCCAGATGTGAATCAGGTAAATGGCTTGGTGAGTAGTAAGAGGGCTTCGCACATGCCCTGAAAGGTTTCTTCTGCAGAAAATCAGACCTCTCGCCTTTATTTATTTATTTATTTGATTGTTTTTTACGCCGTACTCAAGAATATTTCACTTATTGGACGGCGGCCAACATTGTGGTTGGAAGAAACCTGGCAGAGCATGGGGGAACCCACAACCATCCGCAGGTTCATCCTGCGTCACTGAGTTGTACGGCGTGCTAACTTCCTTCCGCCACGGAGGCCCCCTCCATCGTTTCTGTGAAACATTTTTGGAGAAGGCCACTGGTAAAGCATCTACACAGATGAAATAAGTCTTAACAAGTCTTAAACAATAAAATGGACAGCGACGACCAGTCTTTAATTGTATGCTGGAAACAGGCTATGGTTCAGTGGTTAGAGGTGTTTGCCTTTCAATCGCAAGGACGTACTGTGTCCGGGTTCAAAACCAGACTTGAACAGGACAATTGTATATTCCCTAGCTCTCAGTGCTTGTGTAACCGTGGTGACAATAAGCGATCGACAACGCTCATGTTCCTTTGCGACATCCGACATTCGTTGAAGACCACTTGTCTTTCTCCAGTATGGTATGCATATCTGTACGTCACAAAAAAGTCTTCAGCAACTTGCCAAAGGTTGGTGTTTCACCCCCGGGCACTCCGGTTTTCTCCACCCGTGGAACTGACCGCAGTTGTATAAGTGAAAAAACTGTGGGTATGGCGTGATGGTTTTAAACTCTCGTGATCTCCAGCCGAGACATTTGAGCTCTCTAAAAGGCCGTTTGGTTCTTGTTGGCCGACTTGTATAATAATATAATATGTTATATCGGATGGGAGGGATAATCGTGGTTGACTATGGCATGACGATAAACGGAGGTTTATCAGATACCTGGCGAGTTGCGGTGGTTTGTCCAAGCTTTTGCCAGGTGTTTACCGCCCATAAATTGGATCACATCAGTGTCAGGGGAAAACTCGTGTGTATATTATTATATGCCAATATGTTACATAGCAATGAAACATAAAGTAAAAACCGACAGGAGTTTTACTCATCTCTACAAAATGTTCCTTCATAAGAGGCTATTCGGTGTTTATATCCAACTGGTTTGTGGTTAGGCCTATGCCTGGAAAAATCACGACACACGTATTTCTTTATTTGCAGTTGATGAGATGAATAAAACTACTTCCAAAGTCTCACCGACATTCAGATCATCGCCTCCTCTGACAAAGTCTCACAAACTTGTGCTTTTCACAAAATGCACAATGGTATCTTTATTTGCTATGAGCGTGTTTGTGGCCGGACTTTTAGTGAGAATTCACGTACCACTGCCAGTACGCTCTCCCATGTTGGAAGTAAATATATCCATGGCGGCTGCAAACGTGACGGCACTGTATGGGAGCGCTTTATGACAATCTGGATTTTATGAGCCAATATGTGATATGTGATTACTTATGTAACTAAGAAAAATATTTCCTCAAAATAATTACGGGAATATTTTTGTCGCAATTACGAGATTTGTATATGTATATAGTTGGTACTGGCATATTTTTGTTTCATTTTGATATTTATTCTATAGTCGGAATAAGAACACTTGCATGACTATGTTAACCATATAAACCCGACTGATAATAGAGTTTGATGAATCTTTTATATCGGTATAATAGCACGATTTAAGACTGAAGCAGCTTGCATTAGAACGATGTGAAAACATTGTTTTCTGCATACAAATGATTATTTCTTCAAACCGATCATTGGAATTTTTTACTCACTGTACATTAAACTGACGTCTCTAAAATCGACTTTTCAGGCTTGTTCGTCTGTTTTATTTAGAAGAAAAAAAAAACAAGATATGATATAACTGTAGTTATTTCGGGAGAGGATGAAAACACGACTAAACAACCACCGCCATTTCTTTATGACGTGCTAGGGAACTTCATAAATCAACCTCTAAGCTGAAACCTTTACCATGTTTCGCCACTGTTGCGTCACACTGACCCATGCAAAACCGTGTTTGTGTGACGTCAGCGGAATCAGCTGCGTTCTGGTGTTAAGGTAATAACTTCCGCCTGATTGGATAAAATTAATGACATTGCGGCAATTTTGATTTTTTTTTTTGTTGTTGCTCACTTTGGACTGTCGTCAGGTGATCAGTAGTCAGCAACACCACAAAATGAACAGTTATGCTTTTCAAAGATGATGCAAGAAACGCTTGGTTTTTGTTTTTAATATGCAGTTAAGGATGTTTCCTGACATAAGAAAGTACACTAAATCTTCTCAGCCTCTCTTCTGGGTGTGTTTATGTACAGTACTGTTCGATCCTAACGATATATCTGGTACGGATGTGGGTAGGAGCATCCACGTTGGAAGGGCGTTATATCAAAGAAAGATACGCCGATCATACAGCCAAGATGGGTGTACTATTCGCGTATTATGGGCGGAGGATCCGCGTATGATGGGCGTAGGATCCGTTTTTCGACATACACTAACATTCACACATAAACTCATCTAGCTTACAACAAAGGCCATGTTGTTCGACACCAACCTTTTTATAGAACATTCACAAACCGTCTAGTTCCTGGCGTGGTTACTAATTCGCCTAGAATCCTAATAATATGCAGACTGAGTTTTGACTGTTTCCGCAGTTATTCGCTATTAAGTGCTAAGTATAGTGTATAGTTATAACAGAAATTATACATGATAATTTAGGCACCAAGAATGGATAATTTGTAACATTAGCACAGCTTTTGGCCACACCTTACATCCTAAATACGGTAACGATTTTACCTTTCCACTGACACTTATAGACTCCGTCGAGAAAACGGAAAGCGACACTCGAAAGTCATGCACTGAGCTACCTCACATTTTTACTGACTTGGATGAGTGACAGTTAGGCAAATGACAAACCACTCACTAATAATTTTCTTGTCATCACGCAAGCCTTAGCAGGCAAGCAGACTGAAGATACATCGTGACATGTTTAAAGCTGGAGTGTGGACAAAAGTAAAGTGCCATAAAACGGTATAAACAAGATTACATGTACCGGCCGATCAGGATCCACGTAAGATGCAATCAGGATAGTGCCAACATACGCGCCTGGGCCTCCCATCATGGCGGTATGATCCGTGTAGAATCGTTAGGATCGGGCAGTACAGTATGCGTCATTCGTTCTTCCATTCGTGTTTCCGCTGCACTGTCTATCACGGGGTGTATATTTAGGAAGGGGGTTGTGTTTTGTTATGAAAAATGGGATTTTTCTCATATTTCAAAAACCCTTTGTGCATGTCTTTCCTTCCGTTTGCCTTTCCATATATCGATTGTTTCTCGAAAGCGGGTTTATGCGACATTATTCAGCAGAAGGCGTGTCATACTGTATTGGCATAGAAGACTTTTTCTTATATTCCATTTCCATATTTCTAATCTGTCTGTACGTTTCTTTTCCGTCCCTCTGCTTTTCCATGCCTCTGTGTTCTACTCCAAGCTGTGTCCCCACACCGGTTGCACATATAAAGACGCAACTTGTTTTGATCGATATACACAGCTCATACACAACTGGGAATGGGTATACTTTCGTGGGGCGTCATATAGTCATCTTTGTTCCCTTTTTCGATTGTTTTTGATAATAAATTTATTTTTAATTTGCCATTGTAAATGTTTCCTGGGTCAGTCGTGAGTAGCCCAGGAATGGAATACTCTACATGGGAGGTAACTCTCTCTTATTTGAACTTTTCTTTCTCAGGTAGGGTAGTTGTCTCCCTTCCATTATCGAAAATGCGCTTGCTTTCATATACTTCATGTTAGGTTGTGGACGCTATCAATAATTCGAAAGCCTTCTATGTGCCTTAAAAAAAAAAAAGAATTCGTATTTGAATCTTCATTCTTTTCCAGTATTTATTCAATGATTATCGTGTGCAGGCGATGATACAAAAGATGAAGAGTAGAAAGTTAAAGGTTTTGGGCAATCCAGTCTTTGTACTCCGAGACCCTGGTAAACACACTTGGGCTCGATCCCTCGCAGTCCTCATGGGCCCATGACGTCACACCCGCCAGTTTCTCGCCATTGGCTGTTTCGCAGGTCAAAGGGCCACCGCTGTCACCCTGTAACAACAGTATGTTATATTTAAATACTTTGGCCTTGTTGAAGACTTCTATACAAAATCTGCTAGTATAGATCCGCCCATGCGCTGTAAGAAGTATGTGTAATACAACGGACTGACAACTTGTCGTTCATTTGTTAGAAGAAATCAACCCAATTGGCAAACAGAACGTTTAAATGTGCTGTTACAGGCAAAGAATACACTAGAATAAAGTATTTATCAAATGAATGACTATGAAACACTGTCCAGGAAAATAGTTTGATTTATTTAGAATTTTTCTAATCAACTAAATTACATTTAAAACTTATGATTCTATGGTGGTCCGTTGAGATCCAGATGTTCCAGTGACGTCAGATCAATAGTGACGTCAGATCAATAGTGACGTCAGATCAATAGTTCGTTTCAAGGTCCATTTGATGAATAATATTCGTAAAAAAATCAAACCAGTTTCCCGGGCAATATTAAATGGTCTTTCATCTGACATGTACTTCATCCTAGTGCGTTCTTTGCCTTTAAACTTATAATTTCTGTTTACATTATATTTTATTTATTTATTAAGCGAACAGATACAAAACAAGAAAAAAACTCCATTTAGAATTTGATATCTAAATTATATTTAAGCCGTAATGAAATCGGGGGGAAAAAGAAATAAAACAAACCATTTGGATAATGCATTTCATGTGCAAACAAAATGATCTTACCCCACACACTGACACGTCATACTGGAAATTTTGCACACACACTTGTGTGGAGAAAATGTCATCCCAATGATTCTCACACTCGCTGTTTGTCATCACAATTACTTCTGAATACTGCAACACATCCGAGCCATCACCGCCTCCTGCGAAACGATTAAAACAAACCGTAACTTATATAATATGTACATTTTTTCAAGTAGCTGTCTTCAGATGTAAAATGTTTGAAGAAGCTTTCTTGTTTTAAAAAATGGCGGAATTACAGTTAACTTAACCTACCGGATGTTTTCCCCCAGCCAGCTGTCCAACATTTCATTGTTGTCAGGTCTTCGTTGGGGTCCGTGATCATGGGAATCGGCTCGATGTATTGACCGGATGGGATGGGGTCAAACTTCAAGATTGCAATGTCGTTTCTCCAGTTATCGTCCGGATCATAATAAGGATGCTACAATGTCAAGCGTATTGGGTAAAAGGATACATGAAAAACTTGGATTCTATTTCTTGATACGGAGTGCATGATGTGGATAACATATACATCCACAAAAAACCCTTCCCAGGTTTCTTCTTGGTTCTTAAGAATTGCTTTAAACTACAGTTTTCCTAAAGCCATATGGGTCAGTCTGGAAATTAAGCAGCCTGCTGTGGTGACATTAACGGTGATAGCTGTCAAAACAGCATTGTTGGGTGGAGAGACCGATTGGGAGGCGCCATACGCTCGTTCCGCGTTCCCAGTATGTTCATCTATGACGTCACTTCCGAATATTTCCGACCAATGAGAGGAATTATTAAAAAATATAAAATATGCCTCAAAAATGAAATTTTTTGGGTCAGATTCTTTTTCATTTTCGTTAAAGTCACACTCTTCGTTTTGCAGTACCTTTTTATGTATTTCCTAAATAGAAGTGATTGTTTGGGATATTATTTTGTGTAACACACATACTTCATTCTCAAGATAAAGCCTAAAAAAGCACAACAAGGTCGAAATATAGTTGTCGTGAATTAAGTTGCGAGACACTTTAAGTTTGTCTTTGTTTGTTTGCTGGTAATTTGAGACCAGTGATGTTTAATATACTGCAGCTAACATTCATTCACTCCATATTTTTCATCTATAATTCTGCTGAAGCCTTGGTGCAAAGGGGGCGTGTAGTTTGTTACCATTTAAGTTTTCACATGCACTGTTAGAATACAACCCTAAATGAGGTATATTAATTTATTTATTTGACTGTTGTTTTCTCCGTACTCAAGAATTTTTCAGTTATACGACTGCATTATGGTGGGAGGAAACCGGGCAGACCTCGGGAGGAAACCCACGTCCATCCGCGGGTGTGATCATTTGTCAACTATCACATTATTGTCGCTGCTCTGGTTTTACTCTCTGTGCTATGGCCTTTTAAATATGTAGCCATATAGAAATGGCACGAGAACCAGGCAGAATAACAGCATCACAGAGACATGCACAAGTGAACTCCCTGTGACAGTGGGAACTGGGTTCACTTTCAGAAAACTTCGAGTGTACATTTTTTTCAACTCTACAGTCTTAAGTCAAGTTAATTCAGAATGGCGGTTAAACCTATGCATGACGTACATATACATAAAAAGCTAACATTTTCCTACCATAATGAATTCTTTCACCACTCTTGACAATTCATGTCCGCTGTTGCGATTGAAGTTGAGCTGACCAGCCTCGACTGAGTAAGATTCACCCTGTAAAATGATCAAGGTCAGAACAGTAAAGGGTTAAGCACGTGCCGAAATCAAGACGGTTTATTAAATGAAGGGCGTAATGTCAATCATTGGTTTAATAAGGGACAGACTTGAAAGGCAACGCATGTACATTATCATTTATTTATTTATTTATTTATTTATTTATTTATTTATTTATATGAATTTTCACAGCGTACCCATGCATGTTTCATTTCTTTTGGCAGAGGAATCTTCATCACTATATATTTAGGCAAAGTTTTCTAGTCACGTGGACGTGGAAGAAAAGACCTCATGATGAAAATGTTAATTTAATTAAGCGTTAATTTAATTTTCAATCAAGTTACACAGGGAGAAAGTCAGAATGTCAGTAAACGAAAAATAAGCGACGGAAGTTTATTCAGCGATGGCATACACACGCACACACACACACACACACCCTAGTTCTTCTAATTAAGACACCTGGTCTGCTCTTTTTAACCAATATACATGTAATTGCAGCAGGAATATTTAGTTTCTTTTTTCACATGGATTGTACATCTAATGACATACATATTCATATCTTTACTTTCCCAAAAGACTTAGAGTGAAATGTAGTTCTTTGCTTTTAGCACTTCTTATATACGTCCTAAAAATTCGAAAAAATAGGATATATATGTAGGTCTATACTTATTTTCCTTACTTCTTTTAAACAATGCGCCGCAGTAATGGCTCTGGTGGAACTGACTAGCGTGGCGCCGCAGATCTGAGAATAGCCTTCGTCCAGTGACAGGATAAAGTTGAATAATCCGTAATCCGCATTTTCGCCATTCACAATGTCCTGATGAACGCCGTGATTGTTGTAAGGGACGACGGAGTCGTTGGCCAAACGGACGGGATTAGCTGTGACAATAGTAACAACGACATTAATTAAATTATAGATATTCAAAGTACTAATACTCCTATAAGCACGGCGTTCTATACTATAATCAGAGAAATCTTATTTCGCTTGTGAATAAATCGTACATGAAAATTTTAAAATCGTGGGCGGAACACACGGAGTATAGGCAAAAATAAAATAGAACATCAGAGACCCGCTTGCTTCGGCGAAGCCGCTTAGCGTTATGGCCAAATAATAAAACTGAAAACCAGTGCTGTAAACGTTACGTCGCCCAGGTAGTTAAGAGCTTGTAATGTTACGAGACCTTGTACAAATGACTCCCGGCCATAAGATTGATAGTTGGGATACTTTGTCCCTGAATACCTGACATATGATTAACTCTCCCTTTTATAATATTTGATTAATATTTGAAATCCTTCACGCCGCTTATATTTAATTAATATAGAGTTTGCCCACTATTTTATGTTTTTTAATTAACTGAGGGTTTAACTTCGTTTTCAACATTATTTCGGCCAAACATCTTTATGATGTCTCCTTCTAGGGCAGGCCGGACAACTTAACGACATATAGTATGGTGGTGCTGCCTCACTGGAAAGCCATGCCGTAACGTCCTACCCAGTCACATAATATTGACACGAGGCTGACAAGTACTTGATCTACTCCCCTTAAGCTGAGAAAAAACCCTTACATAAAACAAAGTATGCCAGCCACGGACAAATTTTATAGGAAAAGTAAACATTAGTACCAAAGCAGGATAGATCGATTTATTTGTTTATTTGATTGGTGTTTTATGCTGTATTCAAGAATATTTCACTTATACGACGGCGGCCAGCATTATGGTGGGAGGAAACCGGGCAGAGCCTGGGAGAACAGGACAGATAGGCTAATGTTATTTATTCATGTGATGTATGCGCATGTGTGTGGACAAATGCTCATAGGACGATCGGTCGAAATCTCCGTTATCGCGCCATTTATTGTTTGCTGCATAATTAACTCCATACCCAACCATTTTTTTCACCTACACGGTGACGGTCAGTTTTATGGGTATAGAGGAAACAAGAGTATAAAACCACCAACCATGGGAATAAACTATCCAACGTGTAACGTACAAATGCATACAGCCTATGCTCCGCTCTCTACCTTTGTTTTACATCACTGCCACCACTAGCCAATTTATTACAGAAACCTTGAACAACGCCAAGGTCGATAGGGTCACGGTGATGAGGCAGGAAGTCAGGTCAGAGACAACAAAAGCTCTGTATCAACCTTCTATTAATTTCTATTACTTCTCGGTACACACAGATACATTTTTTAACCATATGTTCAAGACCATTCCACTGGACACCTGAAACAATTTTATTGCTGAATACTGATTACATATAATCCCGCAAGAGGGCATTAGCGTGATCAGGCTATTGTGTAGCACTACTTGACTCCAAAGGTCAAACTTGTCAAATGATGAGGGGGAGGTAAAGCGAGCTTAGAGAGCAGCACATGCGCTGTAAGGAATATGGCACAGATTTATTGCACGCCATGTTGGTGGAAGACAAGTGGCCTTCAATGAACGTAAAAATGCGCAAAGGCCATAGGAACGTTAAATGTCAACAGGGCCTTACACACAGTGGGAGTTACGGAATATATCCGTCACATTCCTTGTCCACTAATATTCATTAATTGCGTCTTTGCAGATCCACGTATTTGTATGAAACGCTCATTTAAATTGTTTTCCATGAATTTTTCTGTTGAATTGTGTGCGAATGTATTTTACGATGTTTCAATTTTGACTATTTTTCTGGATTCAGATTTGTCCAAATCTACGGCGTAGCGACAAATTAGATTATATAGCTATCGATGAAATACAGGGGTAAAGTAGATAATTAGGCTCATGTCATATACACGTCATATATACGGCATATATACATCATATATGTAATACTCATAAATTACACATGCCTCGCAGATTTCGGAAACACATGTATACTTACCCGCCGCCATGGCTAGAAGACAACTCAAGAAAAGACCGGATATCATCTTGATTCACTAAGTTTTAAAGCTGGGAGTGTTAAATGTGGATGAGTTTGTATGCCAGTTATATACGAAAAAATATGCGCCATATGGTCAATTTCCGTTTGTTTGCTTTTAGTAAACTAGTATTGTTTCGTGTATTGTACAGCCAATTAGATTTTCCTTTCGTCCATATTTTCACTTAAATTCACTTTTTATTGTCATGTGTAGGTCTGACTGGCGGCAGATCGGATAAAGCCAAACCAAGGTCACCCCTAAGGCACAGACTACACTGTGAATGTGAATGGTGCTCTACCAAAGGCTTGTCTGGCAATTGTTTCTGAATGTATACGAAAAGAGTCAACCCTTGATTTGATTTAATGGACAGGGTAGCCTGAGGTGAAACAGATGGGTGGTACAACAGATTGTCACTTATACATTACAATAACAAAATCTGTGACCTTTCAGTTATTTTATTGCTTTAGACATCGATGCATTTTGATTTATATATTATTCAAAAATACGTTTCTGAAACATGGTTTTGTTGAATTTCAACTACTGGTTACTCCTATTCATCTAATTTCTAAAAATTCATCGTAAAAATTAGGATATATACTCTCATTGTTTGACTTCTTACCAAGTCAAATCTAATCACTAACCCCTTTTCTGTTTGTTTATTTTTTTTATTCTAATTTTAATGCAAAGAAGCTAAAATAAATGAATATTCATTACAAATATTACAAATAATGGGTGAAATTTTGGGTAGACATGCATCATCCCATGTTTTTATGGCTGACGAAATCAGATAATGACCTCTCTAGATTGCCTTATCGATAATGAGTCTCCTTTCACTGACGCACGAAGTCCACGTCACCGGTATGGTGCTTCAGATCTGGAAAATATGTGTGTACTCAGTTATAAAGGTGAGCTCACTGTACTACCGGACATCTGCAATGAGATCGAACTGATTTTATTGCATGCCAACTAGAATATACTATCCAAAAATATATCATACAGCATGAAACTCGACTTTGAAATCGAGATTTGTTATAGAACGTAAAAATACACACATGATCTGAAGTTTCCTTCACCGTTTATAAGTACCACTAAGTAAGCTTTGGAGATTTAACTTTTTAGCCCGTTCTCGTTTGTTCGAGGCTGGATGACAGTTTTATAAAAGGAGGACACCAAATTGCCCGGAATAAAGCACAAAGCTTTGACAAGTGATTGACGAACAAGTGAACTTCAGAGATGTACACCATATTGGCGGAGAACAAATGATCATCAAGGAACGACAGATTGTTTGGGCCCACAAGCTGTGAGAGAGAAGGAATCAAGCTCCCTGTCCAGACTTAGTAATATCAGGTTCAGTGATATAAGGTTCAGTGATGTAAGGCTCAGAGATATGAGGTTCAGAAATACAAGGTTTAGATATACATGGTTCATAGATACAAGGTTCAGAAATATAAGCTTCAGTAATATAAGGCCCAGTGATATAAGGTTCAGTAATATAAGGTTCAGGGATATAAGCTTCAGTAATATTAGGTTCAGAGATACAAGGTTCAGTGATACAAAGCTCAGTAATATGAGGTTCAGTAATATTAGGTTCAGAGATACAAGATTCAGTGATATAAGCTTCAATTACACAAGGGATATATGTGTAGGGTTCAGTGATACAAGCTGCAGGGATATAAGATTCAGTTATATAGAATTCAGGGTTATAAGGTTCAGTGATACAAGGTTCGGTGGTACAGGGTATATGGTTAGATATATGGTTCAGGGATGCAAGGTTATTGAATGTTCATGGATATGCATGTAACGTTCAGCCGTAAAGGTTCATGGATTCATGGATACGCGTGTAAGGTTCAGAATTACAAGGTTATTGAAGGCTCTTGGATACGCATGAAAGGCTCAGCCGTACAAGGTTATTAAAGGCCCATCGATATGTATGTAAGGTTCAGTCGTACAAGGTTATGCATGTAAGGTTCAGACATATAAGGTTATTGAAGGCCCATGGATATGCATGTAAGGTTCAGCCATACAAGGTTATTGAAGGCTCACGGATATGCATGTAAGGTTCAGCCATACAAGGTTATTGAAGTGATATAAGCTTCAATTACACAAGGGATATATGTGTAGGGTTCAGTGATACAAGCTGCAGGGATATAAGATTCAGTTATATAGAATTCAGGGTTATAAGGTTCAGTGATACAAGGTTCGGTGGTACAGGGTATATGGTTAGATATATGGTTCAGGGATGCAAGGTTATTGAATGTTCATGGATATGCATGTAACGTTCAGCCGTAAAGGTTCATGGATTCATGGATACGCGTGTAAGGTTCAGAATTACAAGGTTATTGAATGTTCATGGATATGCATGTAACGTTCAGCCGTAAAGGTTCATGGATTCATGGATACGCGTGTAAGGTTCAGAATTACAAGGTTATTGAAGGCTCTTGGATACGCATGAAAGGCTCAGCCGTACAAGGTTATTAAAGGCCCATCGATATGTATGTAAGGTTCAGTCGTACAAGGTTATGCATGTAAGGTTCAGACATATAAGGTTATTGAAGGCCCATGGATATGCATGTAAGGTTCAGCCATACAAGGTTATTGAAGGCTCACGGATATGCATGTAAGGTTCAGCCATACAAGGTTATTGAAGGCTCACGGATATGCATGTAAGGTTCAGCCGTACAAGGTTATTGAAGGCTCACGGATATGCCTGTAAGGTTCAGCCGTACAAGGTTATTGAAGGCCCATCGATATGTATGTAAGGTTCAGCCGTACAAGGTTATTGAATGCTCGTGGATATGCATGTAAGGTTCAGGCATACAAGGTTATTGAAGGCTCACGGATATGCATGTAAGATTCAGCCATACAAGGTTATTGAATGCTCACGGATATGTATGTAAGGTTCAGCCATACAAGGTTATTGAAGGCTCACGGATATGCATGTAAGATTCAGCCATACAAGGTTATTGATTTATTTATTTGATTTGATTGGTGTTTTACGCCGTACTCAAGAATATTTCACTTATGCGAGGGCGGCCAGCATTATGGTGGGAGGGAACTGGGCAGAGCCCGGGGAAACCGACGACCATCCGCAGGTTGCTGACAGACCTTCCCACTTACGGCCGTATAAGGTTACATGCTCATATATGTGAGGTTCAGCCATACAATGTTATTGAAGACTCGTGGATATACATGTTATTTTCAGCCAAGCAAGGTTCAAGGATACAAGGTTTAGTGATACAAGTAGTATAGGTATAGGGTTCAAAAATGTACAGGATGTACGGCTCAGGGATACAAGGTTCAGGGATATATGGTTCCGGCCACTCGGAGCAAGGATGTTTTTTATATCAAAACTCTCTAGTGGAGGAAGTTTCTTGCTGGGGTTGGCAGTCAAGATTTTCGTCACAACATGATACAATGACAGGGTAAAAATGATGAAGTGAATCCACCATACAGCGGTGGACAAACCTTGAGTTAATTACGTCTGTGTGGATACTGAAACAGCTACAAGTCACTCTGTTTGATATCCCCTAACATGGGCCATTCACTTCAACAAAGTACTCGGGTGAGGGCCTTGGTCTACTGAATTAGAGCCGCTTGCATTTCAGTTGTTTGAATTTGTAGATTCCCACGACCCTGTTTGTGGGGGCATTGGTGAAATTAAGTGTGGCAACGCTTGCATGGCTGTACATGTGTGTATGCAGTCTAACAGTCAAACAAAGACCACTTGCCTTGTTTGTCCCATGTGGAGAAGTTTTCCTCAGTTTTGATTAGTAAAAGTGTGTTTCCGTTTCACTGGGGAGAAAAGTGTTAAAGAACTATTTCGTTCCCAGAGTGGGTCATAACTAGAACCGTAAATGTAATTTCGCATCCTGTTTGAGTGACGGATTCACTTACTTTAGTAAACATGATTGAGTGATTGCACAGTATAGCTACCAAGTTTATTTCTTTATTGGAGTGATGTTTTACGCCGTACTCGAGAATATTTCACTTGAGCGACGGCAACCAGCAATATGGAGGAAGGAAACTGAGCAGAGGTTGTACTACGAATAGTTTGCACACGAGACGGTGTGTCAGTTTCATGGGGGTGGAGGAAGCCAGAATGCTCTGGAAAAACCACTGACCTTTGGTGAGTTATTGGCAAGTCCTACACATGTTTACGTCCTGATAACACCGATATATAAGTGTTAACCATAATGGTGACAGGCAATTCCTTGCTTGTGTTTTGTCCACCCTCGACCACTTCATTGTTTTCTCTATACTTTTTTGTTTGTGAATATTTCTAGAGCCAAATCAAGTTCAAATCTAAATGTTTCCTGTAACTTTCCAAAGATCGGTAATTTACCCCGGACACTCCTACTCCCTCCACCTGTAAAACCGGTCATTATAGTATATATGTAAAAAAAATTCTTGAATAAATAAATAAAATCTATAAGCTTGTCTTTTCGCAATGTCCCATAGATCAGTCTGTAAATGTAGCGTTATTCTGTTTGAGTATTGCTTACGTTGATGCCTTTGTTCTCCTCACAAAGGTGAACTCGTCCTTTATGCTCGTTTCGCATAAAGATGTTTGTCCTCGGCCTAGCACATGTTAACCAGTAACTAGCGCGCGACGTGTGAGTCGCTGAACCACTCCAAACCCACACACAAAGCTAAATGTGTTGCAGGTTTTGCTCTATACACTCGTATGTATAGTAATTTGGGGGGGGGGGATCAGTTTTTATGTTCTGTGTCTGATTATTATTTACTGCTTTCTTGTTTCATAACTTTAATCTATATTGCATGTTTAATGACACTATTATTTATAGGTAAAAACATGTGTGTTTTATGCTATGTTATTTTCTGTTATATTTATCTCATCTTAAGTTATCTGTATGACCTGCTTATAGTCTGCATGGCTTGCTTATAATCTGCAGTAATACAAGAGTCTCTCACCAATGCGTTCAAGTCCAGTTCATGCTGGCTTCCTCTCCACCCGTAAGTGGATTGGTGTTTTCGTACTCAGGAATATTTCACTCATACCACGGCGGCCAGCATTGTGGTGGAAGGAAACCTGACAGAGCCCGAGGGAAACCCACGACTATCCACTAGTTTCTGAAAGACCTTCCCACGTACGACCGAAGAGGAAGCCGGCATGAGCTGGTCTTGAACTCACAGCGACCGCATTAGTCAGAGGACACTGGGTCATTGTGCTGCAATGGCACATTAACCATCTCCGAGGCTCCGAAGATTTGTTTTTGTTCCAGCTTATTGTTTTCTGTTTCGTTCTAATATTTGCGTAGGTTACCATCCTTGGGATGTCTAATTGCTCATCCGGACTGCTGGAATTGCTCGTCAATAATATCTTCGTGAAATTCGGTAAATCCTTTACCAACAGTGCATGGGTGTTCCAAGGGTACAAATTGCGCTCCAATATTGGCGGATTTATACCTGTTTTCATATGAATACGACAATATGAAGGAATTATTAAAAAGTAATGTTTTAAAAGGTCGACCATTTTCCTTTATCATATAATCATGACATATTGGCCGTAAACAGTCCCCACATTGTCAAGACGGTGAATGAAATTTATCCGCCTTTAATGGATTTATAATGCTGGCCGCCGTCGTATAAGTGAAATTTTCTCGAGTATGGCGTAAAACATCAATCAAATAAAAAAATGGATTGGAAGACGACAGCAAAAAGTCCTGATGGTATGCCTTATTTGAGCTTACATCTGTACAAGATGAAACCACGGCTTCCTGTCACGCCGCATTTTTGACGAAATGGTAATTACAATTTTTAAATTATCTTTATCTGGATAGCAATATTCCAAAGGGCCTAATCTATATAGCCCTTACAAATTGGCCTTGTAGTATTTGTTATATCTTGTAAAATGTGATGATTTCAATCTTGTGACCTATGTCACCAGTTTTCATTAAAAAGAAAAGTGTGTCATGGATATTCCATCCATCGCCATCGGTCGCCACGTGGGTCTTAGGGCGATTAGGGTCTCTTTGATTTACGAGTAGTATACAAGTGTTGCTTATTCAGTAAAGGGTATTAAAACAGGCTTTAATTTAGCGTATTGTTAATAGTGATCTACCGATGACGTGTATCGTTGTGTTTCAGGGGCACAAGGCTCTCAGCTCTTCCATTTTCTCCATCGTTTCTCTACTCTAAAAACAAATCTTTCAGGTGCCTATGCTATAGTAGGCCTATATGTCACTAAAAATAGTTGCCAAGCGTTTCTGACAGGTCATACTGCAATGGGACAGTTATTTGTACCTTTAACAATAAAAGATATATAGCTCCAAAACAAATAAAGCTGATTAAATATATATTTATTTTTAATATGCCTTTGTAAATACTGTTTGAGTTAATCTGCCAAATGTCTGTGGTTATTTTACATGGGAGGTAGCCCTCTCTTATTCGAAATTTCCCTCTCGGTTGGGTGGTTGTCTCCCTTCCATTGAAAATAAGAACTGCCGCCACCTGTGGGCGATGAGGATGATTTGAAAGTCTTCTGTGGTTCCCTCCTAATGCAGTAAGGAAAACCAAACTGTTGAAAAATGAAAAGACTGAATGATTATCTACTACATTTAACTGAGGAACAGACAGAACCAATTTCAACCGTCTTCTGTTTTAGTCTTCTGTTGTCCGTGTTCACAGGTGGCAATACAAAAGAAGAAGATCTGAGGGCTACAGGTTTTGGGCAATCCAGTCTTTGTACTCCGAGACCCTGGTGAACACACTAGGACTCGATCCCTCGCAGTCCTCGTGGGCCCATGACGTCACACCCGCCAGTTTCTCGCCATTGGCTGTTTCACATGTCAAAGGGCCGCCGCTGTCACCCTAAAACAATATATAGAATATTTAGAAACTTAATTCATATGTACATTTCGCAGTGTTGACAGGACATCCTGTCTCTTCACCTTGATCCCTGCGACCTTGGCGTTGTTAAAGATGTCTGTACAATATCTACTATGTATATGGTGGCGGCAGTGATGTAAAGCGCCGTATAAGCTGTAAGGAGTCTGACTAACAGACACAACGGGCGGACAAGTTATCCTTCAGTTTTGAAACGAAACCAATCAACTTGCCTTCTTTTCTTGGTAGTTATCAGGATAAACAGGGTGTTTCATTGCGCATGTGCATGTAGGTTCTGTTTTGACTATATTCTACTTATATTCATATGATCGAAGATAAACCCAAACCATTAAGTCAGGAAAATTCCATTTATATACAGCGGCGCTCTGGTTTTGGGATCTAATAAACCGGAGTGCCCGGAGAAAATAAGCCTTTCACCAGGTCTAGTTACAGGACAAAATCGAACAAACCTGTGGCCCTTGTGGAGAGATGATGTAAAGACATAACCTTATAACATATTTAATAAATACTGCTCCTGTTCTTAATGATATTTTTAGAGTTAGACTTACACTTCACAGGGTTAGAATTTGAAGTGCAAATTGTATTTCAGTCGTACAGAAATCTGGATAAACAAATGAGACAAACCATTGCGACAACGTATTTCATGTACAAACAAAATGATCTTACCCCACATACTGACACGTCATACTGGAAATTTTGCGCACAGACTTCTGTTGAGAAAATTTCACCCCAATGATTCTCACACTCGCTGTTTGTCATCACAATTACTTCTGAATACTTCAACACATCCGAGCCATCACCGTTTGCTGCGCAATAATTAAAGGAAATCGTAATTTTAATATGTCACTTTGAAGACTTTTTTCAAAGAAACTCGAGGTATAAAACTGTAATAGCGAGAAAAGTTTCGACTCTACAATAACAGTAGAAAAAGTCCAACTGTATTTTTTACAGTCAAAAATGTTAGGTAATTACTTTTCACCACATTTACTGTAACACGGGCGTCAGAATAATGTTTCATAATTACTTTTCATCACATTTACTGTAACACGGATGTCAGAATAATGTTTCATAATTACTTTTCATCACATTTACTGTAACACGGGCGTCAGAATAATGTTTCATAAAACAGTAATTTGGATTAGACGAATAATGGAGAAAATTGAGAAGTTGAACTTTTGTGACCTTGAACAGTTCCTAATGGAAAGAGGTGTCATTTGTGCTTCTGGAAGAGTGTGAGACAGGTGATCGGTAAATCATTGTCAACAATGCTTGCCTGGCATCTTTCACAGGTCACAAACACAGTAGGACTGTTTTTGCCTTTGACAACAAAGGAGTTCCAACTTGAAACTCACCTGTTGTTGTGAACTATATACATGTACCTACCGGATGTTTTTCCCCAGCCAGCTGTCCAACACGTCATTGTTGTCAAGTCTTCGTTGGGGTCCGTGATCATGGGAATCGGCTCGATGTATTGACCGGACGGGAAGGGGTCAAACTTCAGGATTGCGATATCGTTTCTCAAGCCATTGTCCGGGTCATAATAAGGATGCTAAAATGTCAAATGTATTGGCTTACTGAAAGTCATCGTTTGTCAACTTGTTTTATCGAATATATTCGGCAGCTTTCTCACGAGAAAACCTGGAAAGGGATGACAATGTTCGAAATACTGTTCTTATGAAATAAGCTGCCAGACATTTTCAGTTGATTTTTTTTGTTTGTTTGTTTGTTTTCAGAAAATGGTCCCTTTCTATTCATTTCTTTATTTATTTGACTGTGGGTGAGAGCCTATTAATTCCCCGCCCAAGGCCAGGTTTGGACCTGCAACTCGTGTGAAGGGCAAGCGCCTCTAACTACTAAGCCAGGAAAGTGTCATCTTTGCCTCTGGAACACGGTGAGACAATGATCGGTTAAATAATGCCAGCAAAGGTTGTCTAACATTTTTCACAAGTCACATGATGCAGGAGGACTTTGTTTCTACTTTCAAATACAGAAGAGTTCGAACTCAAAACTTCCCTATTGAAGAACGCCATATATATGTGAGCAGCACAAAAGTGCTTTAAATACGCTTTTCGTAAATTTGGTCTTAAGTCAAACGGTGTAATTCAGTATGACTTTTAAGAGTGAAGATAACATCATTTCCGAAAACTGGTTACGTTTAAACCGATTAGGCGTGTTATTTGACCGAAGGCCCATATCGCATGTACGCTGGTGTAAAGTCACGTATATATAACATTTTCCTACCACGACGAACTCTTTCACCGGCCTTGACACTTCATGTCCGCTAATGCGATTAAAGTTGAGCTGCCCTGCCTCGACTGAGTAAGAGTGGCCCTGTAAAATAACCAGCATTACAAATTATAGATGCTAATCATTGACGTATGGAAATAAATGTGATCAAATTATGAAGGAAGAGCATAAAATCAGCAGTTAATTTAATATGAGAAAGACTTCCAAGAAAATGCATGAAGTTTTCTTTCGGGTGACGCTTGAATACTTGTTCGGTATTATTTATTTATTTATTTATTTATTTATTTATTTATTTATTTATTTATTTATTTATGTATTTATTTATGTATTTATGTATTTATTTATGTATTTATTTATTTATTTATTTATTTAGGTGTCTGTTTAGTTAGAAGAAGGAATGATGATGAAGAAAAGAAATATTTTGCTCTCCTCATTTATGTATTTGTATTTTAGCATTATTTATTTATTGCCTTTGTTTGTTTGTTCGTATGCTTAGTTAAAAGAAGGAATGATGATGTAGCAAAGAACAATTTAGACGTATAAGTATTAGGCCTACCTATACAAAATTATAATTTGAAGAAAGAAAACTCTCAAGGCACGTGTTTCGCTGTTATTTCCTAGTAAATAATAAAACCTGTATATAACGTGTATCTCACAATGATAGGCCTACCAGGTCATACGTGCGTGGACCTTAAACATATTCCGCTGTTTCCTTACTTCTTCTAAGCAGTGAGCCGCAGTGATAGCTCTGGTGGAACTGACTAGCGTGGCGCCGCAGATCTGAGAATAGCCTTCGTCCAGTGATAAGATAAAGTTGAAATATCCGTAGTCCGAGTTCTCGCCATTGACAATGTCCTGATGAACGCCGTGATTGTTGTAAGGGGCAATTGAGTCATTGGCCAAACGGACGGGGTTAGCTGTGACAACAACCACAATAATAAAGACATTTTTTAGAATATGGAAATCCATTTATTTTTTCTTTTATTCCTTTATTTGATTGGTGTTTTTTTGCAGTGCTCATGAATATTCCATTTTATACGACGGCGGCCAGCATTATGGTGAACGGAAACCGGCAGAGGCCGATTGGAAACCCACGACCATCCGCAGGCTGTTGACAGACCTTACAAAGCACGACCGGAGATGAAGCCGGCATGACCTGGAGTTGAACTCACAAGGATCGCATTGGTGAGAGGCCCTTGAGTTATTGCGCCACGGAGGCCCTCAAAATTCATTCAACATCAGTCATTGTAGACTACTTTTGATCTGCAGATTACACGCTGTTGTTTGTGAGCGTAGCCACAATCTGCTGTCGAAATTACTATCGAAAAGAAAGAAAAAACTACCATATTACATCACTTATTTTGGAAATGTGTACTTCCCGTATATTTTAGTCCAATGGAGTGTTTGTTACGTGTAATATGTGACGTAAGTGCTATCTCTCGGAGGCTGCATCCAGTGAAAGGCGCCGAAATATCATAACTGCTAAGCAACCCGAACTCAGTGAATGTTGAGTGGATAAGACCGTAGTACCTACAGCGCGTATGATGCTCTTTCTGTTCGTTGTTCCCTCAATGCAACCACTAGTAAATTTTATACAGAAATGTTGAACAGTGTCACGATCACTCGGCTGGGTAACAGTTACATCGAGTAACTTGAAGCATTTGGTGAAATGCAGGACTAATAAAGCAGTGTTAAAATGATCACAAAAAAATCTGAACATGTATCATATCAAATCATATTCACATCAGAACATACACTTACCCGCCGCCATGGCCAGAAGACAACACAAGACAAGACCGGAAGTCATCATCACTCTGGGAAGTTTACAGCGAAGAGCGTTATATATCAATGAGGAAGTTTTCAACGAAGAGCGTTATATATTAATGAACGCGTGCCATATGGCCAACTGCCCTTTGTCCACTTTTGGTAAACTAGTATTGTTTCGTGAAATGAAGTAGTGTTTCTATTTGTCCATATTTTTACTTATATTGCCACGTGTACGCCCGGCTGAGGGCACACCGGGATAAATCCAAAACAAAGTCACCCCTAGGGCACAAACTATATTGTGGATAGGAGTGGGGGTTCCACCAAAGCCCTGCTGGTTTCTGGATGCATACGTAAAAGCTCAATCGCCTGATTTGATTTAATAGACAGCGTAGGATGAGTCGAAACAGGTGGGCACAACAACATGTTATGGCTATACAAAACAGGAACAAAAGATGTTTATTATTGGATATGAGGTTCAGTACTGGATATGAGGTTCAGTATTGGATATGAGGTTCAGTACTGGATATGAGGTTCAATATTGGATATGAGGTTCAGTATTGGATATGAGGTTCAGTATTGGATATGAGGTTCAGTATTGGATATGAGGTTCAGTATTGGATATGAGGTTCAGTATTGGATATTTGGTTCAGTATTGGATATGAGGTTCAGTATTGGATATGAAGTTCAGAAGAAAATGTTCCTTAGTATGAGGTTCAGTATTGGATATGAAGTTCAGAAGAAAATGTTCCTTGATATATTTACTAAGTTTGATTGGTCTTTAAAGCCTTGCTCAAAAATTGTCAAACCTCTTTACTTAAATTAAGATTTAAATAATGATATTCACCGAATGTGTTTGATATCACAAGAAAGCTCACAAACGCAATGACTGTACAATAGATCGTCCAATGGAGAGTTAATAACATGTAAAGGAATGCTCTTGCGGTTAAAAAATACATGTATCAAATAATTTTAAAACATATAATTTCAGTGAAGTCAAACGTTGGATTCTCTAAATGCGGAAACTTGTCATGTTGCTCCATTAGTCCTTCTGTCTGTCTGTCTGTCTGTCGGTTGGTCGATAAAATTTGAGACGCCCCAGAAGATGGGCTATTCACCTCTCCGATGTACTCTGGAGCGGGCAGTGGTATAGTATTTACTTGCGTTTGAATTTCAATCCATACAACACGGGTGGGGCGGCTTCAGACCGAGCCACGGACAGGGAATTTCCATACTGGGGATAGGCCCTAAGATCCCGAAGGTGTCTTAGATTTAAGTCAGTCTTAGTCTTAAATGGTGGTACCATTTCTGAATATAAATTTAACCTTAAACAAAAATTTTCCTTTTAAAGATAAAAGTAAAAAGTCCAAAAGTAAGTCACACGTTTAGCGCAGTAAACTATTTTGAGGTTAAATCTAAGTTTGACTTAAGTCTAAGACAGCTTTGTGATTCTGGGGCTGGGTGAAATCCTGAACGACAGCTGGGGTTGAGCTCTGACTACGTGTGCCTTTGTAGCATTCGTTTCAAATCTGCGGTCGTGACCCGCCTAATACGACGCTGTTGACCCTATCCAAGCAGATGTGATCCTCGACCGCTTTATTGTCATCTCTAAATGTCTGTGAAGCGCGCACTCAGTATGGTCGTAACAAGTTCTGCCCGAGGGTATTGGCTACTACAAATTGGATAGGTTATAAAATGTTGATAATTTGTGCCTAATTGTATGGAAAATTCTTAATTCCTGTGACAATGAACTCAATATGTGGAAGTTTAACAGAGCGCCATTCTAATGAGTTCCATGCCTGTCCTATGAACATAAAAATCTGGTCCGAAAAAGTCGCGTTTGTGTACACAGCGACCACAGTGCTTTAGCGGACACCGAACGAGCACTTCGACATGAACACCAGACGTAAAGTGAATGGTTTCCTAAGACATTGAAGGAGCAGGCGAATGAAGATTTTTTATAATAGTATTATGGCCTTATGATAGTAAAACCGCTTGTCATTTTTGGCTTCTGTAGTTAGGTTCCTCGTGTGAGTAAGTCATTCAACATCAAAAATAAGGTGATAGGTTGTCCAGTAAGTTCACATGTATGCTCAGTTCATATTTCATTGTCAACCGAAATAGGTTAAAAATGCGACCAATTTTCCACTGACCTCAGATGCGTACAACCGCACTACGTGCAGCTGCAGTACCAGCTATTGACGACAACACAATGACAATAGTTTAAATGGCTACTAAATGGTTTAGATGATTGCTCCTTTTTAAAGACCCAGAGGGCATACTTACCGACGTTTATCAGGCGACATGCTTTTAGTATTTGTACATTTATCACCATTATCAACTCAATATGTTGTTAAAATTTACTCCCACTTATACTACCACAGAGCATTATGGATCGTTTACTGATGTTGAAAGAGCGTGAAAACATATGCTACAAAGGCCGGTTCCTCTGGTGACCATAAGCACTCGACGACGCACGTGTGACGGTTTGCGCAGTCTAACCTTTGCTGAAGACCACTTGTCTTCCACCAATGTATGGAGTGCATATCTGTAGGAGGGTTTGTCAGTAACTTGTCAAAGGTTGGTGGTTTACCCCGCAAGCATTCCGGGTTTCCTCTACCCGGCATAGCATTAAGTGATAATTAATAATAAATAAATAGAAAATCGAGGAGAGGCTGAAAATCTGATAGCTTTTGGCTCGAAGTTGCTCTTAAACAAGCTTGCTCAAATTTTAGCGGATTTACTGTCATATGCAACATATACAATTATGCGAAATAATTGATCAGTCATACATTGTAGAATAGCAAATCACCCATTTTGCTATGCTTTGTGCTCATCAGCTAAAAAGTTTTAGAGTGTTTACCCCTTATTCATCCATCAGTCCATCCGTCGGTCTGACTGTCCGTTATTCTCTGGACTTCGTTCATTATGTCGTCTTTAACTGAATTTGACGACTTACAGATCAAATTTCAATTTGAGAAGGTGTTGTCGACTTTGGACAATATTACAGCCGTTTTTGGAATGTTTTGAACAAAACAAAAATTCCAGAATTTGTTATTGTTGAAACTTGATACATGGCTTTATTGGTACTATGCATGCGAAAGTAGTCTTACAGACGAGATTCGAGTTTTGGGCCGTTTTGTCCATTTCAAACAAATAAATTATTTATGGCTTATTTTTCTGTTGTTGCCTTCGACATATTATTGTCTATTCGGCTATTATTTTCATGGCGCTTAGATTCTCTGTTAAAGGTCCTAAGTATACAGAAAATAGAGAAAAGTAAGTGTCAAATCAAACAAAAGTACGTGTTAAATTAAACAAAAGTTTGTACTTGCAGCTGTTTTAGTTTGTTAATAAGTGATCAAAATGAGAGAAAGTAGATCTTTCAGTACTTAAGGATTGCCTCGAGTTTGTGAAAAAGCGACATACTTTTAGCATTTATCATCATTGTTTTAAACTTATGTTGTTAAATTTACTCCCACCAATACTACCACAGAAAAGCATGGAGCGTTTGTCCATGTCCCACCATAATATATACAATTATACCCTATATCTATATCTCCAAACAGCTTCTAAACGGTCATTTGCCCAAGAAGTATACTAGTATTAGCTGACCCTTAGAGAAAATTTGTCATTGTTCCAGCCGAAAAAGCTCCTGTTACAGTAAATGTAATATTCATCGTGAGAATTATTATCAGTTCTGGTAATAAAAGTATACATATATTCATTTATTTGATTGTTTTACGCCATACTAGAAAATATTTCACATATACGACGGCGGATAGCATTATGGTGGGCGGAAACCGGAGGAAACCCACGACCATTCGCAGGCTGCTGTAAGACCAAGAGTATATATACATCTACAACGCACTCGTATACTCTGCTACAGTGTGCACTCTGGGGGAACTAGTTGAAAAACACAAATTAAGCCTTTCTCGTAGAAAGACATATAAATATACCGTCCTGTCATACTGACACATCACCGCACTGATGGATTTCTAAAGGGCACAAAAACTCACACAAAATTGATTTGTTGTGGGTTCAAGAAAATGAACCAAACTTTTGGCAACACTTTTGATGAGAGTTGTACAGCAATTAGTCATTTGGAGTAAGTAAAAAGTCATTTGAAATAAGCTATAGTCATTTGCAGTAAGCAACTAGTCATTTGGAGTAAGCACTGTTGTGGCATTACAAAAAATCCAGGTGACCAGCAGACCTTCCCACGTACGGCCGGAGAGAATGCCAGCATGAGCTGGTCTTGAACTCACAGGGACCTCTTTAGTGAGAGGTTCCTGGGTCATTGCGTGCGTATAGATTGAGTAAAACACCTTAGAAGCCTTAGTAATACAGCATTATGCCATTTTGTATCATATATAGAATATTTCGTCGTAGGGATTCGAATTTTTATTTAAACATATAGAAATTCAACCGCACGCTTGTCAATCTACCATTTACAACGGCTGACCCTTTATGTCCCGTCCTGCTCACCCACACGCTGTCCTAACCACACAACGAAATGACCAAGACAACCTCATTCGAAAGAAGGCATGTATACACATCCATCTTTTGCCATCGAGAGTAGCTTCCCTTTAACTGATCGCCGCTCGACGTCAAACTAGTTGGAGTGAGGAGATTTTCTTTATAAAAAAAAATTGATGAAGAAATATACTTGACGAAGATCATAGAACAAAAGAAAAACATTGTTTTAGATTTAAGACTATCATGAGTCGTATTTAACACATTTTTCTCTGTTAATTGAGCAGATTACCTTTAAACCCCGTGAAATAGAGAAACCGGTTATCCTACGTGTATGTTTTTGTGGAAAGTAGAAATGTATCAACCAGAGAATGTTTAGCTACTAAATAAGGTCCAAGAAGTCCATTGTACAGTAAACCTCAACTTTTATTTGTACTTTTAATTTTCACTATATCAACATGTGAAAAAAATCGTGAAACCCTTACTTGCACGAAATGACATTTTAGGTGATGTATATTTGTTCCTTTAGGCTAATATACTTTATATGTTTGTGACGATTCGCTCTCTCTTTAACCTAGGTTTTGCAATCAACATGAATCCAAGAGCATTCTTTCCAACTACTTCAGCGTAACTATCATCACTAAAACGATATGCAAAGAGACTTTACGGGGGTGCTAAAAAGAGGCCTGATGTTATATTTTTCTGTGCACAGTCAATCAGAAATCTCGTAAAATTTTGTCCCCTGTTAAAAAAAAGTTGTTAAAAACTATAGATAATTGCGCCTTTGGAATATACAGTGCATTACCTTATAATGTAGATTGTAACCATTGTAGATTGTAACCATTGTAGATTATAACCAATGTCGATTATAACCAATGTAGATTATAACCAATGTCGATTATAACCAATGTAGATTATAACCAATGTCGATTATAACCAATGTCGATTATAACCAACTTTCATTAACTGCTGTGTGCATTAACCACACAATCCGAGGCCTCCGTGACCGAGTGGTTAGAGAGCTCACGATAACCCAGCAGCCTCTCACCGATGCGATCGCTGTGAGTTCAAATCCACTCTATCATGGCCTCCTCTCCTGTCGTTTAGGTTCAAAGGTCAGTCAACAATCTTGCGTTGGTTGTGGGTTTCCCCATGCAAGCCCTGATTTTTTACCACCATAATGTTGACCGCCGTTGCATAAGTAACATATTCTAAATTACGTCATAAAACTCCATTCGAATGAAGAAATAAATAAACTGAATGATCTGCATCTCTAATTGGAACACAGATGGTAAATATTCAAACCACCAGATAGGATACATGTATTTATATGAGTAGTTTACATCTTTAGTTCTCGCCTTGACGTTATAGCTGCCTGTTTATATGAAGTTGTGAACAATATTAAACTGAAATGACCAAATGAGGAGTTTGATGATACCGTCATGAACGTGCATTTCAATGTAGTCTGAGCGCTTCGTCGAAAAGTCTTTTAAGAACTAAACCTTAAGGTTTGAATTTTCCAGTAAAATCCCTGCAGCAGATGAGATTCACACCAGAAAGACGGACGTCCACACTGTTTAAGACGCAAGAAACGTCACACTTCCGTCTTTTGCCATCGAGAGTAGCTTTCCTGCAACTTTCCACGGCTACACAGAACTTGCTGGCGTCAGCAGTTTTTCTATAAAAACACTTGATGAAGAAATATACGGTCTTACTGAGACAGTTTCTATTCACTTTTTACCAAAGCCTTTTCTAACAAGGCGCCTGGCAATGGTAATCCAGTGTCTGAGAAAGAAACCTTGTACAGTTCTTAGAGTTGAAAAAACACCACATTATTGTGGATGGGTCGTGCTGAGATGTATGGTGTCTTTAGTCAAGTCATCCAGAGTGTGGGGATGTTTTCCTACTCGGGGCGGTTATAAATACTTGCATGTGTTAAACTCTTTGACTGCTTTTTTCTTACTTGCATGATTTACTCGATTTATCTTCATTCATCCCTTTCTTTACTCAACATCCTCTCATTTTTTTTTACTCGGTAGTGAGGATAAACACACCAAAAATTGTCGTTTTCATTTTCTATTTTATATATATACATTAGTAATATCAAATAATAATAGGATCTAGCCCTCCACTGCGAGATGCCTTAAGTTTGTAACGTTGGTCGTCATCACTTCGAAAAAGACACAAAAATGCTACGTTTTGTGAAAAATGGCAAGATGCAAATATCTAATTTATTAATTTCATTGATTTAATAAATTATTTGATTGGAGTTTTAAGCCGTACTCAAGAATATTCCACAACGATGGCCGGCATTATGGTGGAAAGAAACCCGGGCAGAGCTGGGGGAAACCCAAGACCATTCATAAGTTTCTGGCAGACCGGAGAGAAAACAAGCATAAGCTGGAGTTGAACTCTGAGGCATTGTGATGCACTAGGGCAAATTATAATTTCATCGATGATGTCATTTTCAAAAATTCCTGACGAAAAAACATGAAGGTAATAGAGGGCAAGTGAAGACGATAATGAAACTTCAAAAAAAAAAATTGCATAACTTACTTGATTTTCCTCAAAACCATAATACTCTATATTTGTTTTAGAGTTCCTTTTCGTGTATCCTTCAGGCCATGCTGCTAGGAACCATATATGTTGCTACTCATTAGGCAATTACACGAACAGTTAAAACATTAACAACAACATTAACATTGGCAAGAGGCTGTATTTCACCCGTTTACCATTTTCCATCACACTGTCGTCGCTCTTCTGGTTTTACTCTCTGTGCTGTAATCGTCTATATTAGAAGTTATACTCTATAGGTTATTTAGCAATGCATATTACTAATCCAGGTAAGAAAACAGGATCACGTTTCACCTGGGTATTTTAAACCAAGCTTTTGAGCCTCTGTGCCAAACGCGCTGTAGCTTTTCGAAGACAAGCTATAACAGATATTTTACATATCTGAAGTTCGACGGAAGGCGCCCGTATTGGCCAGTCAGATCTGACATGCAAATGAATGACCAACAGCTGTTTTATAATAAATTCCGTTGCTGTCTTTTTCGGAAATAAATTAGTTTCATTCCACTCTGTAATTATCCGCATGTCAAGTGGAGAATTTGTTTTTGGCGATTTTCTTGAATACCACGTTGCTGTTTTAACACTTAAACAATATGTTTCCAGCTTACATTGTTTCATGTTTCTGTGATACCCGGTGGCATGCCCTTAAACTTCATGGAAAAACCTTCAGTTCTTGCCAAAAAAGAAATGAATATCCATTTCACCGAATGAACGGCATTTTTAGTTATACGTTCTTATGTTCTAAAGCATAATATTTTACTCTGTAGATTAAATATGATAAAAGACTACAGGACAGAGAGTAAAACCAGTGCAAACGACCGACAGTTGTCATTGTAACTGATGAAATATACGGCGTCTAACAGACTTAATAAAAACGCTCCATAACGTAATGTTTCACGCTGTAATGTTGATATTCCAGACTATCTTTAAGCAAATGTACAATAAATCAACCTTTTGTAATACGGAAGCGAAGGGAGCCTGGTTCGAATTATCGATGCTGCAAGTTATTTTTATGGTTCGTAAATTGAAAATTATTACCAAAAATTGGGTAAGGGTAGCGATAATAGAAGGTCCAACGGGACTGATTTTCTAGTCTCAACAAATTTGTCGAAAGATTAGCAGTAATCAAGTAGGGGCTGTGGTTATCACATTTTCTGGGGCTGTACCAAGGATTCATCCCCCAAGAGTACAGCCCATGGCGACAAATATGCTTATGACCGGCCCTAAAGCCTATGACTCACCCGTGCACCACACAATGCAACATTATACAGTGTTGTTGGCAATACAGGCTTCTCTACCCACGAACGTGCGAATTGTCTGCACCAACCACTTAATCTGTACCACTGGTATTCACTTTTGTATTTATACATTTGATTGCTGTTTTTCCCCGCCCTTGGCATAAACCGCGCAGCTATATATACACTAGTGAAGATATTTATTTATTTATTTATTTGATTGGTGTTGTACCCCCTACTCAAGAATATTTCACTTATACGACGGCGGTCAACATTATGGTGGGAGGAAGCCGGACAGGGCCCGGACGAACCCACGACCATCCGCGGGCTGCTGCAAGATCTTCCCACGTACGCTAATGACAATAATAACACACATTATCAATCTCACCTGTATCCTTCTGTGTCACGTCTTTGACAAAAACATCGTTATATCACATACATACTGAACGTGTGCACACAAGGAAACATGTTAAGAACTGGCGGGAGAAATACATGTATAACGTAGTTACATTGTACAACGCCAAATATGCAAGTTTACATTGTGAAGTATGTAAAGTATAAATTTATCGATAGATTGCTGCAACATAACTAAACGTGTAGACTATCGTGAGTGATGCTCAAAGAAATTTATCTGTTAATTTTAACAGAAATTCTGTTGTCTGAGTGATGCTAGAATGTATTCAACATAGTGATTCTACTACACTAACAGAATATTATGTTTAATATGACAGAATATTATGTTTAATATGATACAATATTATGTTATAATAACAGAATACATTCTAGCATCACTCAGACAACAGACTTTCTGTTTAAATTAACGGGTTAATATTTTGAGTGTGCGAAATCTGACAAATCCAACCTTTAACGCACGACATAAGATCACTACAGTTTGGCTATAGCAGAAAATGAATTGAAATTAGCGATCGTTTACCTTTTGATTAATATTTGTACAGAAACAATGTTTGATTCAATCTTCATCATTCATTGATGATATATACAATGCAAATACAAGCGTTTTCAGGAATTCAAGGCTCTATGTCAGGATGTCGGCCGATAATGGAAAGATCTACATCCAACGCCAAATTCACATCAAACAATGCGGCATACAGTTGTAATGCATGAATCTATGGTTTAACGCTGGAGCGAGTCACCTTAGGATAGCCCTAAACAAATAAAAATGAGACACCAAAAGTTGAAAAACATGAACATAAATATAAACTGTGTAAGTTGCAGTCATTAACAGAAACTATATTCTGGAAGCGACACAAAAATATATTTGGTTAATCTACATCGTATATATTGAAAAGTTTTTCATTCCGTTAAAACTAGCATTTGCTCTCGTCATTCCATCACTAAAGTTGTGATCTTACTATTGTGTGAAATTGTGTGAAATTACCGGTAATTGTGATAATGAGTCAAAATTTCAACGTATATATATAGTTCGCTAATGTTGCTAGTCTGCATACACTGTAGTATTATGTATTATAACCAAAAATAGTTCTATATACAGACGAGGTTTTTATTTTATCCATGCGTGTGGCAAGTAAGACAGATTATAAATGTGTCTTTAACACTTATATGTTACGTCAGTGGCCAAATGTTGTCAGCTTATCAAACTGTCAGTTTTGAGAATCTGCCACAGCAGAAAAAGGTAAACTTTGTCGAGGTAAAGAATTCCGAAATGAGCAGTTAATGTGTCTGCTCGTTTTAGTGCCATTGGTAACTGTATACAGGAATAAAAACAAATATCAGTGTGTCAGACCTTTAGGCGATGTTCACAGTTCATAGATTAAAACAAGAATGTACTATATTAGCCTTTGGCACATTGGGAACACTTTGGTAGAACTCGAGGGAGCTAATTCTGACCAGTTAGCCGGTTGACGCCTGTCAAATAACTGCATGCTCGGCCATCGACATTTACCATCATTGAAGCCTGCGATATATAGTTTCTCAAGTAACCCAGGTCACAAGTCAATACATTGTTGCAGTGAAATTTATCGATATGAAAGGACTTTTTAAATTTAATATTGAGTTTTAAATTTCTATTCTTCAGCGAAATCGACCCATCGAATTTTTAAACACGTGAGAACCAAACTGCAGTGTTGCACTTGATTTATTTATGTTGACAATTTGTTATGGCTTCTACTTGGAATTTAGCCATTTCTGCTTGTGGCACATGTCAAAGCGGAGAAGTACCACACGCACGCGGACCGAGACGAAAGCAGGTCTGGAAATGACCCGGGGTAAATACACTTAATGCCTAGTGTAACACTAGATGCCAACACCTGTTGGGTTAAGCTTAACAATTTCCGATACACGCCGTCAATACTTACACAAGAGACATGAACGGAGCAAAGTTGAGGAGCACAGCTTGCTAATGGATATTAACCTAATTTATGAAATGTTGCTTAAAAGCTAATTATCTGTTTAGTTCGTCTCACATCCGCTGAACCATTTGCGTAACCCCAGAAAAGTAGTAGTTATAAATAAAAGGCTTTGATATGAGTTTGGCTTTAAAGTCGTTCAGAAGCTAGAGATATATATATATATTAAATGTCACAAATGCCTCGCAAAATCCGGCTTCTATATTGGCCACGTCAGAAGGTTTGTAAGATTTGTTCCATGTTAGCTTAGATTACCCCCAAAAAATTGTGAAAATTATAAATTTAATCCCTGTTAAGTTTCATTTCGGATTTCAATCTTCTTAAAAATGCAAAAAGTTAAACAAGACAAACTGGCCATCAAAATTCACATTTGAATTCTGTTTTTTTTTCATTATTGAATAATTACGAAATTAGAAAACTGAAAATTGCTACATGCAATATGCAGTGACTCACTCTATCACTTTGTTCGATTGGCCTTAAAACTCGTAACTAAAAAAGCGCCTCCAGTGGTTATACCTGAAAAAGGCATTGTATTTCCTTTTACATGTGTTTCCATGCCAACGGACTGTAATTATACACAGGTCACCAGCAAATATAACTTCATGTAGCAGTGGGTCAGATTTGAAGATTGAAAGTAATTATTATTCTAAAATAAGTGTTCAAGTTTTAAATTAGCGCGAGCGCCTCTGCTGGTGGCAAACTGTCCCTAATATACAAGACTAATCATACGATAAATTGAACAGTGGAACGATGACGTAATAAATGAGTCACGCTCGAAGACACGTGCATGATGGCGACCAAACAGGGTTTGCAGAAAAGTTGTGAGGAAAAAATTCCATGGTAACTTGACAATGTACAACATTACTTGGTAGCTTTGGAATGCTATCATAGTATCTCGAAATTGTTTTGCGCCGGTAGCTATGGACGGAAATACACAAATGGGACAAAAGAGATGCTATAGTCTTACTTCTGCCAATATGCAGTCACATAAAGTGACGTTCACAAGATGCGAGTTGTCGCGTCGACTTGTCAAATTCCACAACTGAATGCATGGAAAGAAAATGGACAAGCTGCTTTCAGAGGTTGTGTTCAGACGATGTGACTTATAGAATGCTACAATTCCGTGAAATAGCATATTTCCTATTTTCACTGGACTAGACGATTTCGACCCGCCGACTAATAAATCGAAACGTGTGAACTGCCTGAAAGATAAGTCCTAGAATGACAGTTGGCTTTCATTTAATTTGTTCTCTTACTTATCATTATTGGTAAACGTTTGACACGTCATTCAGTTTGTTTCACATTCTGCTAAAAATGTAACTTTATCATGCTTGAATTTTATTATACCAAGGTTATTCTATTAATTTACGAGGGGCGTAAATTATCGTTATGACATGCAGTGACTCGCCTTGACGTGGATTTGCCCTTAGTTCATATTTTACCTGCCCCGACAGCACAGGTGGTAGAGCGTCCGCTTCGGGAGCGGTAGATCCAGGGTCAATCCTGGGTCGTGTCACACGTAAGACCTTAAAAGGGGAAGTTGTAACTTCCTCGCTTGGCGTTCAGCATGAACAGCGTTTAATGACTGGTTGACCCGTATCAGTATAATAGCTTGGGCGGGGCGCCTTACTTGCCTTCGGTAAGGCGTCTGGGAGAAGCAGCACTAGATAAAAGAACGGTGGAAATCCGTCCTGCAACAAGGAGGCACATTACACACACTCTAAGGATTCCTTCATCGTCACATGACTGAAAAATTGTTGAGTACGACGTTTAACCCCAAGCCCTCACTCACTAACTCATACTTAAGTTACTGGCGTTTTTAAAAACGCATACAGAATATGGAATACAACTGACTTTATATATCCCTCAACTGACGAAAAATGTTCTGTAAATAATATCGCAAAAAATTGAGAGATATTGAATTAGATATTTTCTGATACAATTTTCATGTCTTTGTTGTCTTTACTGGAGGCATGCCATATAGAATATTTAACGGAGTTCGGCACCTGTATCTGAATGTGAAGATGATGTCGTGGCGTCTAGATAAGAACTTGAAGAGAAGTGTATTGGATTGTGTGTTTCGTTACTCATCGACACCTGGATTTGATATTGTTTAAATGTTTACGTAGCCTACCATTGTACTCACTCTAATGTGTGATTCAACGAAAATCGCCTCTCTGATAAATTAACTATCATCAGTGTAATTAAAGTAAATCTACGTGACCTTTCGGATGACACGTGAACACCCGTGCACGTGCATGCTTGCCCACGTATCCACACGCCTTGGCATCTCAGTTTAACCCCTAAGAAGTATATAAGAAATTGACGTTTACTCATCTTTTTTCCCGGACAACAGATTTATTGCCAGGCACTGTATGGTATATATTACCAGAATATCAACATTGCACGAGATATATAGATCTGGAGACGCGGGTGTGCACCGGGTGGTCGGTAGAAGAGACATGTGCGCAACACTCCGTCGATCTGAGCACCAGACCAGACAGAAACTATCGCAGACTTACCTCACCAATTAGCGGTTACACCGTCCACTTAATCAGCGCTAATGTCAGTTTTTAATGATGCGCCGCCCACTTTCTCCAGGATGTTTCGCAAACGCTGCAATATGTTTGTTGGTTCTGGTCGACTGTTTAGTATAAGCGGTCCTAGGCGGATGGATTTGTATACAGCCATACCCTCCCCGGCAACCACACGGACTGATAATGTGCAATCCATTAAGCTTGAAATGCTTATCACATGTACGCAACGTTGATCTTCAAACCAGCCAAAATTAAGCGGTATCTAATATTGTCTGTGGCCAATTCTTGAAACTTTTATACGCTTATATGGCGATGCAAAGTATGAAGGCCCGTGGTATACGTGTGATAATGTCGACTTTTGCCACATCTTATCAACAAGCTGGTAGCTTAGTTGATTAAGTTTTAGTACGAAATTTTTACATATCACACGCGGCTTAGACAAAACGTTTCTGACAACTCTTAGTAAATCCCAATCGTACTTATATATTTGATTGATGTTTTACACTCCACTAAAGAATATTTCACTTACACGACGACGGCCAGCGTTATGGTCATATGACGACGGCCAGCTTATGGTCATACGACAGGAAACAGGAACCTGTGTCCATACACAATGAAAAGTGTTGCTTGTATCGTCAACATAATAGAATGTAATGTTCGAAGGCTGAAAGTATCCCCGATTAGAGCTTGATCCTTTTGAATCTTTTTCATGTAAGTGTTTATCAAATGTGGTGACAATACAACCTTTTGAGTAATTCTAGACTCGCGACGTCTAATATCTTGCATTTAACATCACTGTATTTTATCTATTTCTCCGTATGGCTATAGAGGACGTCTAAGTTACATTACACTTATATTTTAGAGCCCTCTGTGTCTGACATCCCTGCATGCAATCGTCCGATTAGAGTCGCTATATTTGAATGCAATCTTGTCTTGACTATATCACGCCAGGTGGGAGGTGGAAGTAGGCCTATATATATATATATATATATATATATATATATATATATATATATATATATATATATATATATATATATATATATATATATATATATATACCAGTGATATTAGACGTCACAAGTCTAGAATTACTCAAAACATCTTGCTTCTCATTTCTCAAAGACAAACTTCTCACGGAAATGCTTCCCTACTTCTTGCTCTTCAACCCGTTTTATAAAACTCGTACAGATCAAGGAATGACAAACAAACCCAAAGGTCTGAACCTTTCCCAGCTGTTGTTCATGTGCAGACATGCCAACGTCTTCGTGCATATATGAGCCGTACAATTAAATCCTTAACAAATTGCACCAGTAAAGTTTAACTGTACCTGCATTTTGGTAACAAAACTCGTTAGATTTTGAAGACTAAAATGTGCTCTTTAGTTAGGGCCATATATGAATATACTAGAAATGATAAAATAACCTCTTCAAGCTGAAGTTCAAAACTGAGAGATTTTTTAGTACCCTTGATAAACTATAAAACGAGGCATATAGAAGTTGCCCACATGCTTTATCATGTGCATGTTCCACTATTTAAGTTCACACTGAGCGCAACTTCATAAACAGCAAGTGCTTCGTTTTAACGATACCATTGACTCAACACCTTGGAGCCGGTTATGTATATATGTATATAGTGTGAACATCAGGTAGCAAGACCTTGTTTTGAGGTTTAATTCCTCTAAACGTGCATAACTACCTCGGAACTAGAGCAAATTACAAATTTACTCTGTATTTTTATAATTTTATTAAGTCATTATATTTTCACCTAAAGGAGACATATTTCGTTTCGTAGTAGACTGATTTTGCAAAGCCAATTAGGCAAAGCTGATTACGTCATCAGTTTGATTTTAAATTTATAACCATATAGTTACCACATTATCAGTTCTTGAACCCATTTGTTGAAGAGCTGTTTGTAGAAATCTACATTGATATTAAATAATAGTTTGACGTAGAAACTGAACAATAATGATGTAACTTGATCTATTTAGTTGGAAAATATTTAACAATAATTGCTTACAGTTTTTTGCTGTAAGTTGTCAACTTTCTGTTTCTGCCAAGATGCTTTTTTAATTGCTGTTTACGGCAAAATGTGTTTTTAACATCTTGTTGTAGAGAGCTCATGTCTCCGACGTTATTTTTCTATTGTCTTTACGTAACAGGACGCAGACACTCGAACGCCTAGACCACCGTCGCGTCCAGCCAATCCTACATATGCTTGTTATTAACTTGGTTTAAAGAATGCGCGAATATCTCATGGTTGACAACGTTATTTTCTCCTGAGACTATCAATTTCAGAGATAGCCAGGCAATTTCGAGGCAGTTCTACCAATGTCTGTGTTACATAACGATAAAGTTTTCGGAAGAAGCCGATCCATCATGGTACAATCGCCTGATGGTTTTACCAGATGCTTTTCCGTCGGGTTTTTGCTGTTATACCCGGCACAAATGAGTCGGTAAGGCGAGCTATGATACCGTAATACGGGTTTCATAATGTCGCAATCTGATTACGACATCATCAGCGGTGACAGCAAGACCTGACAAATCTTTGACGGATCACTCCATGCCGAAGTATATGATCTGATTATACCGAGATATCTGGCCTAATGGGAGACATTTCTTGGGCGTCCAATCTCAGATTTCCAAAGATTGTGTTAAAAAAAAGTACCAAAGAAATAAGTCCGTGCTATGTTAATTGTTGAAAAGTTTCATCACAGATTTGATAAAAGTGGAGTGTCACTTTATATAGTGCGCACCACAGGATAATATTGCTTAAACCCAACCTCTCTCCGATTTAATTTTACAAAAACATGTCCTTGGCGTATAATATATTTTTAGAACGAATTAATCTGGAATCAAAGCACAATTGTCCGTAGACACTGCTGCTGAATTCTGATTTTTTATTTGATTGATGTTTTAGGCCGTACTTAAGAATATTTCACTTATACGACGGCGGCCAGCATTATGGTGGACGGAAACGTGGAAGAGCCCGGGGAAAACCACGACAATCCGCAGGTTGCTTGTTGAATTCTGATACCTACTATTCTTCTGTATAGCTGAATATACTTTTTGAATGTCCCCGCACAGTTGGAGGTCCTGACTACACACGCCCAAGCACAGTCTACATGCTGTTTGCGGAAATTCAAAATAGCAGGACTCCATAATAGACAGTTCAGTACCACGCACTTTTTGCCTATAAATTTTCTATAATACATTGCTAAGTATGTCTCGGAAAGTAGGGATTTTCGCATTTTGGCTAATGCGTTCCACGCAAATGTTTCAACTTTCAAACAATTTTCAAGTTTTCATGTTTTTTTCCAATCGGCTCGAGAGCTAAAACTTATGAAGGATCAATGTACATATTTTACTCAGTCTTTGTATAACAAGGCCACGCTTGTTAATAAAGAAACTATTGAGCTGTAACTTCCACATACGTGTAGTAACCACCGTCCAATTACTGTGTGTACATCTGTTCTGGTTATTACGTTATTCGAACGTTATGCGTAAGCTCTCCACGACTAAATCCATCCTTGACAACAAAGATAAAGATACGACATCATTAGTCTGACAACAGCCCACTGCGCCATTGTCAAGCCTGGGAAGGCACCCAGTGTATTGGGCAGGTACGGTGTCAGATGCGATTATCAACGCGTCTGTATAGGGATTAAGCCAACGGGAACTTATATGTTGTACATTTGACTCCGTATGTGTGCTGACAAATTTTCAACAATTCAATGGGGATTTTTTGTTGTTGGGTTTGTGTATACGTGTGTCAAACTAGTGTGAGTTCGCTCACAAAGGGAGACTGACCTGACAACCCCAATATGACATCATGAAAAAGATCACAAAGAGCACCTGTCAAGAAACCCTGACGAATAACCGAACAGTTGTGACAAAAAGGTTGTTTGTGTCAAGATGGGCGCCATGTTCTATTCCCTACAAAGTGTCTGTTTCGACGTATAGATTCACAGTGAATAAATCCTCATAGCATTAAAAGAAAGGCCGGTGAGATGATGTGCTGGACCGAGCACTTGAATGTAATTTTGTGTATTTTGAGGTGTAAGTCTTTTCATTTGGTGTACGGGTGCATGCTTGGTATCAAAATGATGGAAATTGTCCAAACTTTGAGCAGGTATGAGCTTTAATGATGAAAGTTTGAAATTCTGTGCGAGAGGACACAAGGAGAGAGGTGGTGGTGAGGCTGCCAGCGACGTCCCCTAAGCGTTGCTAGGCATCCCTCCCAGCTGCTGGGACAGGAAGGTCCAGATTTTGATGGTCATCCTATGTCAAGATTTTTATGGCTGCTTTCTCACAGGCTGGGCCAGGTATGCACCAATATTTATTGACCACGGAGTGTTTGGGACTTAGTGACAGCAGGAAACGTTAATATTGTTGCGTATGGAAAATGAATAGGGGTCTCAGATCTGCTATTACGAGATGTGGGTGTATTTCCTGACCTGTGTTTTATAAAACGTACATCTTTTCTTTCGACAGAGAGGGCTACACCCTCCGGAAAGCAAATATGTATGCGCACGCTCGAAGAGTTTTTAGAAAAATAATGTTTCTCTCCTCAACCAATCAGACGCGTTCGTTTCATTGCATTTACGCGATCAGTACATACGGCAATACCTGCATAAAATCAAAGACCTTTAAGGAAGTACATTGGCACACATGGCGTGCGCAGAAAACTGCGCGCTATACATATTTTGTCGATCCGACGGACTGCATGGGAGCATTTTGTTGCTTGAAGAATTATACAGCGTGGTTTAAAGTTTTTTAACGAAAACATTACATTTTGCGAAGTCATATGTGTATATCGGGTGGGCATAAAAAATGGGCCGCGCTTTGACACTCAATATCTCCGAAGCCCTCTTACGTCAGCTTCTAAAAAATTACACACTCAAAAGCCATTATGTCCTAAGTATACACACTAAATTTCAATTTCATCCTTTAAGATTTCTGCTCATGAGACCAAAATCAAAATGGAGTCAAAACGCATGTTCCGGACATTTCAGAATGTTGTTCTACCTTGTTTTACTTGAAAAGGTGATCAATTGGTCCTACGTCTTCTCGGCAGACAGCACGCAAAGGTTTCTTCTATGAACTGATTGAGTCCCGAATCTCCTAAAGATTTATTTTTTTTCCAGCAGTCCTTGATGCGGCTCACACAGGTGCACCCTCTACTCATGACACCTGACAGGTGATGATATGTGAGTCACCAGAACGTGCGTTTTTGAGGCTTTGTTTTCATTTTAACACTGTGTACAGACTACTCAAGCTATGACCTTGAAAATTGCTCAGTGTATTAACAAAATCCTGCCAATTGAATGTCTAAAGTTTGAAAGGGTTTGAATAAAGGATAATGGAGCAATTTTTTTTATGCCCACCCGATATCAAAATTAAAGAGGTCTATATTTTTTATATCTCACTCAGAAGAAGTAAGTTGTGTCAACACATGACATGCTTAATACAAATATATTTACATATGTATATTAAAAGAACTGGTCGCACCACCGAAATTTGGAAATAGATTGTCTCCCTTTATAGCAAAACTACTTATCTCTTGAATTGTAGAAATAACTCTTATTTCAGATGGCTGAAAGGTTATACTTTTATCTTCACCAGTTATCAGTTCACTTGCGTGATTGAAATATCATTAACACTACAAACCCATTGCAAACACAAAAAATAGGGTAACGTGATGTTCCGAAGACGACTCATATTAGTGCAGTAATACAAATGTCATAGGGTGCCTCAGTAGAGTGTTGACCCATGGAATCAACTTCCAGTATACTCTGCCGCAATATGGTATATATCAGGCAACTGTCGTTGTACATAATTAACAGGGTGTGTATCTCGCATGCTACTAGCATCACGGTTGGAATGCACACTTATGTTAAAGCCTCTTACTGCACTCATATCGCATCACACTGAGCTTTTACTTCTGGAAACCATTCAGCCCTGAAGTAAGCTGCATTGATTACACTCGATAATGTACGTAATACAATACGTTTGCTAAACTCGCGAGAGCCGATGAATACATCATTTGCTTTTTGTGGTATTATTTTTACCTCAGTTGTTTTTTTTTCTTAGAAACATATCGCTGACATATGTAACGCACTAATGTAACGCTAATAGAACACCGAATACATATATGTCCTTGTGCACACACTCTTGCTGTTTGTTTTTATGTCAGTATCCAGGCTGTATCCGGTTTCCTTAGGCCATAATGGTGGCCACCGTCGTATGAGAGAAAAATTCTTGAGTATAGTGTAAAAAAACGATCAAATAAATAAATCAAATCGTTATTGCAAGGCAGGAATGTATAGCAGAGTACAGAATTTTGCCCCGAATTTCATTGTATTTTAGACTGGAATCACTGCATGATTTCGTCCAGCCACTTAGATTTGATTTATTTATTTATTTATTTATTTACTTGATTGATGTTTTACGCCGTACTCAAGAATATTTCACTTATACGGCGGCAGCCAGCATTATGGTGGGAAGAAACCAGACAGAGCTCGGGGTGAAACCCATGGCCATCCGCAGGTTGTCGGAAAGGAAGCCAGCATGAGCTGGACTTGAACTCACAGCGACCTACCACGATAACCGTATAAGAAAACAAAGTTTTTTTTCTGTAGGGTGTTTAGTTCTGTCGATGCAGAAATAAATTCCGCTTCTGCTACCCGAGGAAGTTGTATAACTCATGCACAGCGGCAACTCAAGTCCATCTTGCTCTTGATACATGGAGTTTATTACACGAGACAAATGCGCCAAATCCATCACAATAAAACATCTTAAATCAACCTCTAGGATCTGCCCAACTCTTTTGAAGTGTGTCACTAACCTGAGAATGCTACAGAATAACGACTCGTTGTACAGTTGTTTTACCTCTAAATCAATTTTTTGTGAAATGGAAAACAAATTAGTATGGCGCTGTGCAGTCTTCTCCAAAAAAAAAAACAGACAGACGACCTGTGTTTTACTGGACACTTATTTATGCCCTCCTTCGCCGGTGTTCCTAAAGAGAAAACGTCAGCCAGGCCTGTGACTAAGGTCAAGAATTACCGCTGCACAGGGCAAATGATTTCTGTTCGCTGTAGGTCGGCACGTATTTGTCTTTCGGTATTGTATAGATAAGGAACCATTAGCACTTGCCTATTTGTCATAATAAAATTCTTAAGTTTTTCGTCATAAAAAAAACACTGAAATAGATAAATAAATAGTATAATTTTATGTCTTAATTTTTGGACATCAACTAAGAAACTATTGACACATATCTGTTTGTCCTCACGAAATTCTGGTTTGACGTTATAAGGGGTTAGCAGCAACGGAAACGGCGCAAAGACTCAGGGGCTTCTCTCTAATGCGGTCGCTGTGAGTTAAAGTCCAGCTCATGCTGGCTTCCTCTGAGGCCGTAAGTGGGAAGGTGTGACCTGCAACCTGCGGATGGTCGTTGGTCTATTTTGGGCTCTGCCCGGTTTTATCCCACCATAATGCTGGCCACGTAAAACGTACGGCATAAAACACCAATAAAATAAAGTAAATAAATAAATGAAACAAATAAAACTGTTATAATAGATAAAATACCCTGGCCGGATGGTTAAGATGCATGTCTTTCAATAGCTAGCATGCACGTGGTGTTGGTTCAATCCCAGCCTTGGCGAGGGAATTTTTCATCACCGCTTCCACTGCTCCAGAGCCGTGGTGAAGACGAACGCTCGATCGCGCTCATGTGGCCGTTAGTGCGGAGTTGTCTATACATGTATACATAAGTCCAAAATTATCGCACTGGTACAGCTTCTTTCAGAGGCATTTAGGAATTGGGATGGTATAGATTGACAGAGGCATTACTGATGGATAACAACTCCTGGATTTATTATGTTGGTGACGTTTCAATGTAGGTTCTTACATCGTTACCAGCTTTAAATCCCATCGAGAATCAAGTAAACGTAGAGAACGTATAGTATTTCTCTGTGACTTATTATGGAATAAGAAACTCTTAGCATTGGACCTGTTAGCATTTGCCCATCTGTTATAATGGGCATTGACATCACAAAGCTCCAAGTCGTGTGATATCCTTTACGCCTTGGTTAACATATCCAAAATTATAACTGCAGCCATGGTCCACAAACATAGTATCGGATCAAGCATGTAGGCTTATTAAAATTAGTGGTACGTAGGAAGGTCTGTTAGCAACCTGCGAATGGTCGTGGTTTTCCCCCGGGGTTCTTTTCGGTTACCTCCAACCACAATGGTGGCCGCCGTCGTATAAGTGAAATATTCTTGAGTACGGCGTAAAATACCAATCAAATAAACAAATAAATAAATTAAAATCAGCAATCTAGTACATAAGTATTGGTTGTTACTGTGTCTTCGACATAAACCTTTCTATATCAGAATAAAGCGATTTGGCACACTTTTATGGCATTTCACTGAGACAAACATTTCGGCATAGAAGCAAACACCATGGTGGAATGACGGCATGAAATAACATGGAAAGTATTATACTCCAAACCGCTTCCCAAATAATATCTACCAGTTTGACATAGTTACACATTTGTTTGATAGCCAGGAATACCGTGAATTGATATCATGGAGGGCATCGACCGGGAATTCACGAGTTTTAGCCTCGCTTTGAACAAACCATGTCCACACAAGGGAATTCATTAAACGTTTCAGCTGAAATTCGATGTCAAACCTGATCAAAGCTTCTCACCTGACTGCAACACCAGATAACGGTATAGCCGTCAGCAATGGTCTGATCAGAGATAACTCTCCTATCTGTGCGTCTCTAAAGCGCCACATGGTGTGATAACGTGTGATTAAAACCTCTGGCGATTTCAGTCACATGTATTACGAGATTCTGGTGACATTAAAATCTCCAAACAACGCACAACACTTGGTTGAATCTACTGATTATTCGTACAAACCAGGACAGAATGACTCCATGCACACTGAGTTCAATAAAGTCATTACCATCTGCTCGTGATCATATATATAATACATTTGATTCATTTTATATTATAAGAAAAAATGAGGAGCCTAAGTTTATTAAAGATAAGTGACAGGAAAGGCTAAATATAATGAATGTTTTGTTTATTGTTTTGAATTGGCTTTTTTTCAAGGATTGTTGTTTTAGTTTACTCTATTTGGGCTCTATAGAATACGGTGAGTTTAAAGTTGTACACTTGCAGCTTCATTTTTTTTTTGTTACGTAGACTGTTTCATGTCATTCTTAAAAATGTTTCATTTATTCAATTGCGTATAGTAATGGTGGTGGCAATTCGATTGCCTGGAGTAAACCATCGACATTTGGCATGTGATTTTGGTTAATGGCGATCAGTCTGCATCGAACGTCATGCAGGAGAGGGCCGCCGACCATTTCTTGTTGGCAATGCCCCGAGAATAAAGTAAAGGAAAGAATGGAATCTAAACAAATTCCCCTCTGTCTGACAGTGGGATTGAAACCGTGTCTAAGACCTTGCTATTGATTCATTTAATTATTTATTGGATTGATAGTTTTTCGTCGTACTCAAAAATGTTTCACTCATACGACGACAGCCAACATCATGGCGTAAAGAAACCAAATAGGACCCGGATGACCTATAGCTGGAGAGGACTGGACTTGAACACAACGATCGCATTGGTGACAGGTTCCTGGGTCAGCGTACTGTGGTAGCTCTCTAGCAACTAGGTCACAGAGGTCCCATCGCCATGATTGAAAGGTAAGCACCTTACCTACGGTTCGACGGAACACTCCTCTACTGTATGTGTGTACCGTAATATGCTTTCAACATAGTTACCTCATTATAAGCAAAAGCCTAGCTGCTTACAACTGTATACTTCAGATCCATGGCACTTTGTATGTATACTACAAAAAATGTGCTATGTTTAAAAGAAAACCTGTTCCCTGAGTGATGTTACAGGACGTATCCTGTTATAATAACAAGATACTGTATCATATTCAGTGTGATATCCTGTTAGTCCATTATAATTTGTATAGAACGAAAGTGCTATATTTAACAGGATTGTCTGCTACCGTAACAAGATAAGCCCCTGAAATAACAGAATACATTCTAGTATCGGTCAGGCAAACGATTTTCTGTTGAATTTAACGGATAATTTCTTTGAGAGTGTAGTGCAGGTCTAACTTTATCTTCTCCAGACTTGTATATCACGGAGAGCAGGCTCCCAGGTTTTATTGGTTGGTAATTACCACCACGTGTCCGCCTGGCTTAAGCTAACTCCCCAGCAGTCCCATAAACCTTCAACAGCAAGCACCACTTCACACAAAGTTGATGTAAAAAAACGTAATCTTGCCCTTTCCCTAATTGCCTCTTACGTAACCCTGTTAATAAGAAATTTACACACACCAACCCGCGCCCTTAGTCACACTGTCTCTGGGCACACCACAGAAAGTCAGGTCGCTGGATCATAAATAAGCACCGTAAGAACGAAATTTTATCTTATTTTATTTTTTCCTTCGGCACATTCCGCGATGTGTGTTCAGTGTAGAATCACACGTATGTACCTCCCAAAACGGTTGAATACAGACACAAATGGCACATCGCAAAAAGCATGCACGCCTTTTTGTTTTGCTTGAGCCTAATTGTGGAATTTTTATATTATCGAGAAATCTTTTATAAATTTTGTATTTTATATAACATTCTAAAAAAAAAGAAAGGGCATTTTACATAGATGATTTATTTTGATGATGATTGTTGTTTAACGTCATACTCAAGAATTGTTCACTTTTATATACGATGGTGGCAAGCTTCATGATTGAAGGAAACCCAGGGCACACCACCGACTAATTTACTGAAGGCCTTTCCCATATATGTGATGTACAGAGTTGCGCATTGGTCAAACGGTTTCCTCCCACCATAATGCTGGCCGCCGTCGTATAAGAGAAATATTCTTCAGTACGGTGTAAAACACCAATCAAATAAATAAATAAATATTGATGAAAGAAAAACTGTAGAAAATCAGTTACATGTACCATGGAAACTGCTTGAAAAGCTTGAGTGCAAATTTCGAAATACATCCCAACCATATCCACGTACGTGACGGCCACGGTAAACGAGAAGTAGTTTTCAGTGATGCCAGAGAGGCAGTCGATATTCTAAAGGCACGACATCCAGTTCAAATTTCCAACCCACAGTTCATCGAAGTTGATAGCTGTAACTGTAAGTACAATGGTACTTTGTTCGTTTATAGCTTGTATATATTACTAACCTACCATAATATCAGTTATCGTTTATTACCACTGCGTGTCCAAACATTACCTCAAAAAAGTCAATATTGCTCTGTGCACTGAAGCGACAATTACATGCATTTACTGAAAATATGTCATTTACCTCAAGACTACAGACTCAACCATCCTTTCAGTCTGTATTCACCATTCTTGAAAAAAAATATGCTAGGCAGTGGGAAACAAGAAGTGCCGAAGAATTAAATTTTAAAACAAAATAAAACCGATTGCTGTTGATTTGAAAAACACTTGATATTACCTTTCACATAACATTCCAGTGTCACCCCTGTACAACACAGAATTCAATTAGCACCTTAGTGAACATGATTCTCAGGGCGGGTTCATTCTTCTTCATGGAGGTAAATTGATTCTTCGGGCAGATCGGCTAGAGAGATATTAAACTGACACATACTACAGTAAATGATAGTTTTCATTAAGGGTTGTGTGTGCATTACCCCGGTCGTTCAACCTAAGACACCAACATCCGGTCGCTTTAAGTCTATACATTTCCAATCCAGTCTCCATGTATGAGTCACCGACGCCATATTGTGTAATGGTATTTATCCCGTTTCACAATCTGCCATGCCCCACCCCTTTATTGCATGTTTATCGATTTTTTTCTCGGTGTTCGCCTAGAAAATTAGATCATAAATTACTAAATGTGATCTATATGTTCCGTGTCTTGGGTTTCTACGAAGTGATTCAGACCTGTATGGGGCTGTTCTCCGAGTAGTGTATAGATTCTGCCACTTCCCCCAAGCCCCCACCGCCAGGAAAAAACCTATACACCCTGGTGAGTCACACCTGTGTTCAGCAAAGTCATTAGTTTTTTTAAACATGCAGCCCTATTCAGGTAATTGTGGCAAAATTAACTAAGCGAGAACATCAATTAACAAAATAATCAGGTGTAACAAAATCCAAAGCTTCAGCACAAGACACGGTGTGCGTTATTTCTGGATCATTAACGGTTCAACGTAATAAGTGATTACGGTACATTGAACATGGGTGTCTCGATATACCCGTCCAAACTACCTCCATCGTTTGGATACATAGTCGGTGAATACTGCTGAACAAATACCTCTAGTATCAACTGTCTTTAACGGCATTTGGTTTTCAGATTAAAGCAACAATATATTTCAGCTGATCGCCACAAATAATCGTCATTTTCACAGGCATGGAAACAAATTACATCGACAAAACGTAAAATGTATGACTTGACTAAATAGTTCAGCATATCGGCCTGTTTGAATTGAGAGCTTTTTGAGACTACATAAAGGATAAATCAAAGCAGTCGAATTAGCTATATATCCCGTTTACACTATTTCTAAAATTACTTCCACTTGTTTGTACCTCCGCGATGGAGTAGATCAACACGTGGAGTACTGGCCTATCGTGGACCTACACCTTATATTTAACCTTACCAAAACGACCAGTAATTTATTAACATGCTTCCACATTTAGCCTGCAACGTAACAATATGTGTTGACAAAGCTTCTTATGGAAACACAAAATTAAGGTATTCATCAAATCGAAATCGACAGTGTCGCAATTTCATCGTTTTTCTGTAACGTCACCAGTTGATTAAATTCTAAGCTTGTCTTTGATGAATATATTTACATCTCAAGAACAATGAATATATTGTGTTCCCTTAAATTAAAAGCATGTCAAAAATGTTTTGACAATAGCCTATATAGAGGTTAATAACTGAGCAGGGGGATGTAAGCGAGTAACCAATATATACTACCTCCTCATTATAAATACGACAATGCCTATATTGTTGGTAAACTTCTGGCTCCCAGTTTCGTCACCACAGTATTGATCCAGAAACGGCTCATAGTCGTTTTACCCGCTATATGCTTTTTCACTAATATCGCAATGACACCAAATGCCATTTACAGGAATTGTTTGGTGTTTTACGCCATGCTTAAGAATATTTCACTTATACGACAGCGGCCAGCATTATGGTGGGAGGAAACCGGGCACAGCCCGGGGGTAACCCACGACCATCCGCAGGTTGCTGACAGACCCATGTCATATACTGTTATGCCATTTTATAACATACCGATCTGACTGCCACATGAATTACATGCCATTTCACCATACGCCAATCTGACGAGACATGTTGTCTAGAGTATTTGTTGCGCCACTTGACCATATACCAATCCTGCTACACATGTCATTTCAGGAATTGCTATGCCGTTCGATCATAGACCGATCCAAAGAAACTTGAAATTTTCTTGACCTGTTATGTCATATGACCAAATACCGATCGATCGAAACCTGTCATTTTCAGGAACTTTTATGCCATTTCACATAATCCAATCCAAAGAAACTTGTCATTTTCAGGAACTGTTATATCATATGACCATATGCATATCCAGCGAAACTTGTCATTGCCAGGAAGCGTTATGCCATTTGACCATATACCAATCCAACGAAACTTGCCATTTTCAGGAAATGTTAATCTAGTTGATCATTTGTATCAGTGTATCAAATTGCAGTCATACAATCATCTATACATTTTATCTATCTATCTATCATCATTTATCTATCTATTTTAGTAAATTAATCAGTCTGAAAGATTGTAGCTTTTTGACCATATTCAGATCCAACGAAACTTGCCATTTTCAGGAATTCTTATGCCATTTGACCATGTGCTGATCAATCTAAACTTACCATTTTCAAGAACAGCTCAGTCATTTGATCAAATACCTATAGGCGAAAATTTTCAGAAACTGTTATGTCATTTGATCATCTGTCCATTTAAGTAACTTCGCCATTCTGCCATTTAACCAAATGCATATCCAATTAAACTTGCCATTTTCAGGAACTGTTATTCCATTTGGCCATCTTCTGATCAAACTAAACTAGTCATTCTCAGGAACTGTTATGTCATTTGGCCATGTGTAAACTCGCAATTTTCAGGAATTCATATATCCTTTGACCATGTATACTGATCAATCTAAACTTGCCATTTTCAAGAACAGTTCAGTTATTTGATCAAATATCTATTAGCGAAAATTTTCAGAAACTGTTATGTCATTTGATCATCTATACATTATCCATTTAAGTAACTTCACCATTCTGAATGCTTACAGCTTTGTATTTCTCCATACCCATCCGTGATAAAAAAGAGGTCGAGTAAAGCAAAATTCCGGCATTAGAATAAGTCAAAGAAATATGTATGTTTGCTGACTCTGAAAACGTCAGGATCTACCACCGATTTCTTATCACGGTTGTTTTAGAAGAATGATGAGTTTTCTAAAATTATTTTCACTTTCTTTTCGTTTAAATGACTAAATAACCTGACAGACAGTATCTGTGGTGATTATGGGGCAATTACACATTACAATAACTCGTTTGTCGAGACCCACAAACAAGCTTGGGTTATAAACTCGTCTCGCCGTAGGTCTCCTCGCCGTACACTTCTCCTAACGCTGGAGGAGTGTGGAAGGTTAGGGTTATGATAAGATAACACTCAGCAGAGAGAGTCCGTTAAAATAACATAGACACAGATAAGCTTGAGCCGTGTCTTAGCGAATCAACACCAAACGCTTTTTGCTTACGCCTAGAACGACTTTTACGACATAAATCCTAGATCTTGCGTCAGCATTGTTTACAATTTGTGATATGAAGTCAGCCCGGTGACATCTTTATCACCGTGTAGCCGAGCTGGGGACATTCCCCTTCCGCCCGGCCCCCTGTAAATTTTACCGACCGATAAAAAGGAGGAAGGTATGAGAGAATCTGGCCATCTTTGAAAAGGCTGGCAACACCTGAAATGGCAAGAACATTCCGAGTATCTTCAGAGTATCTCATCAATGTTGGCGAATAAAGACGTTGATGGAGTTAAATTATGAGAGAGGAGAACAAAGCTTGACAGTGTGGTTTAACTGGAGTATATATCTTCTCGTCCATAGAATATTTCACCATTGCTAAGACATATGCCAATTTTTAATTTCTCAGTAGGCCTACATCTAATGCAGTGTCCTTGTGGCGTTCATGTAATTAAGTGCACTGCAGTGTCTATAATTCACACCTATGGAGTTTCAAGGCAGATAAACTTGTCACGTTGAACTAAAATTACAATTGTGTGACGCTTATATTTATAGCTGTGTGTTGTGATTTAAGAAAGCTAAAAAGATAGCTCTCATTTATCATAAACATGTCACGTGTCTATCTCTATCATTTCACTCCAAATGCAAACTTCAAAAAACTAACTTTAGTAGTGGCAAAGTGAATTAATCTAAAACCGAGACGATGGTTGGATAATTGGCGTTTGGTAACCTACAACGGATGAAGTATGGCCTCTCGGCACTTTTACACAGTCGTTTTATGACAACAACATTTTCTCGTATCGCTGATATTGTAGCAAGTTCTTAAATAAAACACTGGGATTTGACTTCAATTTTGATTAGCAGTATAATTACCAGATTATCTATCAAACGAATCAAAACAGTGTATATATTATAAAGAAACGTCTTCACCAAACAATCGAACGTCAAACATCATCCGCCCAGCTTAGCGCGAATCCCCATGCAGCCAGCTTGCCCTGAAATACCATAAATTCAGCTTAACAGGAAACACCATTTGCCCAAAGAGCAACCACATCAGCGCATCAGAGAAACTTGTCTCTTGAAAGCCTTTTCGGGAAAATATAGTCACCAAATGATTAAAATAAAATGCTGAGAATGGAAAAGAGAACTTTTGAAACAGATGCAACGGTACAGATAATATTAACACAATCTCTATAAATCTGCACATAATGAAAAGCGTCTACTCGCCGACGCCATCTTTTTAGATATTCACAGTTATTGTACTTGTAGGCAGACAAGGCAAGATATCTTGAGAAACACAGCCAGAGATGATTCTATGATCTCGCTAAAATGAAAACAAATTTCTGGATAAGGAAGCAGAAAGATGTTTACCATATGCTTACGATCCGAACGCAGCCAAGACTTGGCTGAGAAAAGGCGGTCTAAGCACGCCAAAGATAAACACTGTCCCAACTGGGGCACAACCACTGTCCCCACAGGAAAAGCCTCTCAATCTGGCATCTATTCTAATATCGAGAGTTTCTGAACGCTATTCCACCACACACATCCCACCTCCTCTCCTTAGGTGTACATGTCTTCTTATGTGTCATATTTATTCAGAAATTCAGTACCGAAGTTGAGGTAACCGAGACGCTCATTGACTTCAGCTGATCGTGAGTCCACACAGGAAAACCTGAGGAGGACAGAAATGTCTAAACGAAGACGGTGACTCCTCGAATTTTCCCACCAAGCAATTAAAACGTCACGCAGGTCAGTAATCATAGCCTCTGACAAAACGTCATGGCTTACTTCCCCTTTCCTGTTTGTCAGAGGAACACCAAAGGGACACAGTGGCCAAAGATAATCAACAACTCAGTAATTGCGCTATAACCTTCACTGGATATTCTCTTGGCCCTCAATTAATTTTCCATAAACAAAAATGTTAACCTTTAGTGCTGTTAATTCAATCACAAACTTTCCATGTCCAATAAGTATTGGTGCCTGCTTTGCCCAGCCTATAAGTCAGTAGCCATAATATTTTTGACAAGGATTGACCGTTAAAATCTGGACCTTCCTATGCTAGCAGCTGAGAGAGCTTCCTAGCAACGTCAAGGGATTGACGGCGTAAAACTCCAATCAAATAAATAAATAATCCAAGGCTAAAAAACGACTTTACACAGGAAAACTCAACTGGACCTTTCTACGCCAGCACCTGGGAAGGGTGGCTAGAAACACCAAGGGGACGTCACTCGCAGCCTCATCACCAGCTGTCTCCTTGTATCCTGTTGCACTGAATTTCTAACATTAAAACTCCTACATGCCTAAAGTTTAAACAATTTCCATCATTTTGATACCAAACATACACCCGTACACCAAAAATGGCAGACTGACAGCGAAAAAAGACAATACACCCTAAAATAAAGTTACATTCAAGTGCGAACAGGGTACTGGTTCCTTATTGCCTTGTTAAATTACCGGCTTATACAATCAACAGCCACAAGGCTTGGCGTGGACTTGGAAGAAAGTCTTTACTGACTTAGCAAAGGTCGATGGTTTACACTTTTTAAAAAAGTTTTTGCTGAGTTGTTGTTTTTGCTGTTGTTATTGGTGCTGTTTTTTTTGGGGGGGGGATGTTTGTTTCTTTGTGGTAGTTTCTCACTTCCCGCTGTATTTCGGCTACCAATGGAAACTTAAAATAGGTTCTTCGACACTCATCAATGTTCTGCTGTACTGACGGGTGTGTGTGTTAACACAGACTGAAACTCTAACTTTTAACATGTGAGATCTTGTTTCGCTGTTTCAAGGGTCTCAATATATGAGGTAAATAATGACGTCGCTTTCGATAATAGGGTTAGATGTTTCAAAAGTGCTGTTTTTAGGGTCAGTACATTATACTAAGCCCGAAGTTTACACGAAACTGTCGAGTTTCCTGGGGTTATACAAAACTGTGTGGGTTGAAGTTCAGATTTATGACCATGGCTATCCGTCAACGCCGTCTAGGCATGAGACTTTATCGCCTTCAGACGTCACTGGGAGGAGAGCAGCCTTTGACCAGCGGACACAGAACACCACAGTGTTAAGACACTGTGTACTCTAGACGGGGCACCCTGATGAAAGACAGCGTGAAGACAAGGGTGTAGGTATTAGCGCTGAGGTTGGGGCGAGAGTTCGTTAACAAACAACATGTCATAGACTTGCGAGATCCACGTCACCTTGTGATGCCATAATCTTAAGGTCCGTACGACAGATACTCTCTGACCCCAAGCCACAGACGCCTTAAAATTCCACCCCCTCAGCGCGGGCCTGATAGAAGCACACCAGATGGATCGAGCGAGATATATTTTGACGATGATAAAGCGAACATTGACAACCTGGTGTTATGGTATCTAGATATCTCAATGTCATTCTCAATGTTTTTTGGCTGCCTACCCCATCTTAAGCAGCCAAGGTGATCGGTCAACGGTATACGCAATGGATTGCCATTTGTTCACAATTACTTTTTTGCACATTGTCTAGGCAGCATTGGAATCATCGTAGCAGAGCTGCCGAGGCAATCTGCCCAGTCCTATCGAGCGGACGGGCGAGTTGCCAGAACCGAACAAACTGAAAAGTCCTATATTACAAGCTTAAACTCCTGGCGAACCTTGATCAATGATTATAATACTGGTCTACGTCGGAATTTCAGCATTTCCAATCGTTCGGTATAGTTTTTTTCTCTGTTGCATAAAAAAACTATCTAAGTGATATAGAGTGAATCCTGTGGCTAGAACTCCCCAATGTTAATGATTTTGCAAGCAAATAAATTCAAGTGTAGTATTTTACGAGACAATTACCGACACGGATTGGCTTTGGTCAACGTTTTTCAGTGGCATTCTAAAGTAGCGTAATTGCGATATACCAAGAAAAAGTGATAGAAAAAACCGAAACTTTCATTTATTCCGCATTAGGAATAAAAGAAAAGACAAAGCAAAAAAGAAAAAAAACACAGAAAAATCGAAACTTTCATTTATTCCGCATTAGGAATATAATAAAAGACAAAACAAAAAGGAAAAGAAATAGAAAAAATCCAAACTTTTATTCATTCCCTATAAGGAATAAAATAAAATAAACTGCCATCCACATGTGCTCCTGCTATCACTTGTTCATTCCTAATTCGTCAGCTTATGGTCTAGCCAACATATAGGAAGGTTCCAAAAATAGTATATGATACAGATTAATATAGGACAGAATCATAAGTCTCGTGTTAAGGGAACTAGTTATAATATCCAGGTATTAAGTTAAACACTTACACATAAACCAGAATCATTCAGTATAGGCCTATTCCATTAATCCCAAATTTCGAAGTCCAAAATTCACTCACTTCTGATTTTAACAGAGCAGGGAATTTAGAACAAGCCACACAGCAACAATAAGTATATATGCACTACGAAGAAAGGTAAGAAATGCACCGATGAAGGTTGTTCGATGCATCCTCACTGACTTCTTGGGTTTCCACCTTACGTCACATGCGTCGCACTCTACGTTCACTTCACATCACTGCCAGCACTACGCAAACTTGACCTTGTAGGCTTGCTTAAACTATAAGTCCTTCCGCCGACCTATACTCAGTATTCGTCAGTAAAGTTGTCCCAGGTGTCCTTTAAAATCACGTTATGCATGCTTTAGATTTATTTATTTATTTAACTGATTGGTGTTTTATGCCGTACTCAAGAATATTTCACTTATACGACGGCGGCCAGCATTGTGGTGGGAGGAAAGCGGGCACAGCCCGGTGAAAACCCACGACCATCCGCAGGTTACTGCAAGACCTTCCCATCTGGAGAGGAAGCCAGCCTAAGCTTCCCTGACATAGGTGTAAAGATACATGTAAAATGCATTTAAGAACCGCCCATAATCAGCCGTTCAAAACTTCTCCACAGCTGTAGCTGCATTATACAAGAGAAAACACTCTTGCCACGGAGAAAAGAGAAAAACAGCCCCACGGAAATTCTAGATAAGGTTGGGCTCGCATTTCAGAGTTGAGCAACTTCAAAGAAAGATGTTAGCGAACACTAATCGGCTTCACTACCTGCTTCTAAAATCCAAAAGAGTATTATTACTGCTAGAGAGATAGGGGATATACCATATCAATGTCTGGCGTTGCCAAGAGTTTGTCTTGTTGCCGCTTGATCTTAAAAACAAACGCAATGTTAAAATCTGACCGACAGACAGATCGACCTGTCTGTAGACCGTCACACAGATCGACTAGTCTGTAGAGCTTCAGACAGATCGACCAGTCTGTAGAGCGTCAGACAGATCGACCAGTCTATGGACCGTAAGACACATCGACCAGTCTATAGACCGTCAGACAGATCGACCAGTCTGTAGACCGTCAGACAGATCGACCCGTCTATAGAACGTCGGACAGATCGACCAGTTAAATATGACAGAATATCATGTTATAACAGAATACATTCTAGCGTCACTCAGACTTTCTGTTAAAATTAACAGAGTCATTTTTTCAGGGTAACGTAATTGCATCCATCGATGAACACTGATAGGTCCGAGTGAGGACACCGTTGGTGAAGCTACTCCTAGACAATCCAACAAACTTGTCTAGCAGTGGTAGTGATGTTAAGCCAGTGTAGACAGCAGTTGCCCCTGGTCGTCTCCTGTGTACAACACGTGCTTTCAGCATGAGCTTTGTCATATTCCTGGTGAAGTACGATGGTTTCCTCAGGTCTCTCCTCGGTTTCCTCCACCAATAAACCCTGGCCGACCTCATATAAGTGCATGGAGTATACCATTATTTACCATAGGCGTAAAATACCAATCAAATATTTTTTTTATTTATGTGATTGATGTTTTACGCCGTTCTCAAGAATATTTCACTAATACGACGGCGGCCAGAATAATGGTGAGAGGAAACCGGGCAGTGCCTGGGGAAACCCACGACCATCCACAGGTTGCTGAAGATCACCAGATCAAATAAATAATTAAATAAATGAAAACACATCCTATTATTCTTTCTGTGGTCGCCTCGAGTTCTATGCCCTGTGTAATAGACGTAGGCATATATCATCTCGATATATTATACCTGCCTAGTATTTACGGTTGGCTTGTGATGTGGTCATATTCAAACGTATAATTACTCTGTAATCATCGATAGACAGAGGATCACGGGAGTACAATCACTCGGTGATCGTGGATTACAACCACGCTTTGGTCATGAAGACAGCCTGATCGGAGTTTTACGCTGTACTTCAAGAATATTTCACTTATATATAGTAGGAGGAAACTCGACAGAGCCCATGGAAGCCCCATAAAAGTTTGCTCGAAGACCTTCACAAGTACGACCGGAGAGGAAGCCAGTGTCAGCTGGACTTCGCATTGGTGAACGGCTCTTGAGTGCTGCGCTAACACTCTAACCACTGGGCCACCGAAGCCCTCGCACAATTAGACGACTGGTCCTTAAATTAAACACGTCACATCTCTATGTTTCGCGTTTGGGAAACCTACTTTGAAGTATATACAGTGTCAGAGGATCACGCGCGTATCATTACGCTGTTATCACAGATACAGAAGACTACGGGCGCATAATTACTCTGGGATGATCGAGGACTCCCAGAAGCAAGGTACTGTAACCCTTACATGATGGATCGCTTACTTAAGCCTGTCACATCGGCGTGGCGGGCGTTTGAGGAACTTTCTGGAACTTGTCTAGTAAAAGTCTGAACGAGATCTAAGCTTTTCTGCTCAGGCTTAAGGCGACTGTGCTGTTCCTTGTCACCTGGACTTTAACTCGTCACCGGATGTAGATTGGTTGCCTAGATGGGAGACAATAGCCACGGTAAGCTGCCGCTTATAGGAGCCTACGGCTGATTGGCAGCCGATCGCATTGGGCAAAATGGCAAAGAAGGAAATATCCGGCGTGGGCTACAAAAAGTCAATGCGGAATATCAATGGAACTTAAGTTGAAAAGGTTAAATTCGTTAGACTCGGCTGTCTCACCTCCAGTCTCGGTGAACGAGCTCCCAGCCAGTAATTGTGACCCAACCGCGCGGGCTGAGAGACTGTTAGTGAAGCGAATGGAATGGTTAATTGTCTGTCATGGTACGATGTCAAATGTCACCTCCAACTGACTCCGCGCACCTTGCCGTTCGGGTTAGCAATATTAAGCCTATACCTGGCCATACAGATCGAAAATCGATTACAAGCTTGATGGTATCTAGCCATGAGGAGAACCCGTTACGTGAGAGTTCGCATCAGTCACGTAATCCTTTACAGAAAGGTTGACGAATCTAGTAAACCATCGAGGTGTAATTACTGAACGACGTCACTGCGTCAATCTAGGTTTGATCAGCAGTAGACTCGTGTGCAGCCGTTTTGTTGGGCGATCTGCGGTTCGTTCATTGTCGCTCTAAAGGAATCGTTAAATATAACCTATAGTATCATGAACAGGGTTTCCATGAACCTGTCCATCCTGCTCATATTGTAGATACAATGGACAGACACTCGAATTATGAAAGTTGGGAAGTAAGAAGGACACTTTTCTCGCTGTTTCTTCAAATAAAAGTGACGCCCTCATCCACAACTGTGACTGATAGTTGTACACTGTATTCGAGTACTTACTTCTCAGTAAAATTCCACAGACAAGTAACACAAGAAAATCGCATACCATTTTTCCTCTCAACACATTATCTTTAGTTTCAAACTGTGACTCTGAGAGCTAAGTCCTAAATATTTGTAGCTACTCGTTGAAATACACATTTTCACAACTGATTGATAATTTTTGTTAGGTCTATGTAATCACATTTACATAGGTCCAGAATAAGACAACAATATTCATGGCTGGTTTGAAAACACTACTGCAATACATCAATGACAACGTTGCTAGATACACATAACAAATTTATTAGAACCATAAAAATATGATGCATAACAGCATTGTTACATACTTAACAACACTGTTAGATCTATGACAACGTTGTTAGATCCATAACAGTATGGTTAGTTCCAAAACACTATTGCTATAAATTCATAACCACAATCCCAAGTTCATAACAACTTAAATAGCTGGAATTATAACAAGACGGTTATATAAAATAAATAATAACAATATTTATTTCATTCTTGTTTTACGCCGTACTCAAGAATATTTCACTTATACGACGGCGGCCAGCATTATGGTGAGAGGAAACCGAGCAGAGCCCGGAAAAAATCCACGACTATCCGCAGGTTGCTGCTGACCTTCCCACTTACGCCCGGAGAGGAAGCCAACATGAGCTGTACTTGAACTCATACCGACCGCAGTGGTGAGAGGCGCCTGGGTCATTACGCTGCGCTAGCGCGCTAACCAACTGAGCCACGGAGCTGAGCGTGACGTAAGTACGTTCAGCTAGCTTTGAGCTAATAACAACATTGCTAGATCCATAACAACATTGTTAGATCCATAACAACATTGCTAGATCCATAACAACATTGCTAGATCCATAACAACATTGTATGATTCATAAAAGAATCATCAAAAACTTCGTCAGACATAGTCGTTTTCCAAGCTTTGTTTATACCTACATATACTTACAAAGTGTTACTCATTATAACCAGGGTGACTCTTAACAACCCCTCTCAAAACAGGGTTATGCGTGTGGCCTTAGCACACATGGAAGGTTTTAAATATTGTCCCGCTGCCCATGTGTACATTAGCTTGGCTCCCTGACTTCTGCGTCTAAGCCAGTGGTCATCACCGTGCTTTGACGGGCTGATGTACCGTTATAGTAGCAGCGTGCAGGGGCATGTGTCAATCATCGCTAAGTCAACTCGGTGCAGCTGAGCAGATATGACCGGAAAGGCGACCGATCACAGCAGCGTGAACACCATACCGTCCAAACTGCATAACAAACATCTGTAAACTGGCCTTTCTGTAGGGGCGCCCGGCCTTTACCGCCAGCTCGACCCGACACCTCTCAGCAGATAGTAATGCTTCTTAATGTTTTTTCTCAGTGCGCTTTCCAGTCGTTTTTAAAGCTGCGACCGAAATATCACGATAAAGAACGAGAGCCAGATGAGGGTGACGCTAAAGTGCACCAGGAATTATTGTCAGGGGTCAGCGCGGCTTCAGTCGAATATCCAAACGCAGAGATTGGTTTGATTGGTTGCTTATACGTGTCCTTTATATTCATCGGCAGCTCACATGGGTGAAAATGGACACAGTTGTAATATATAAACTTATATGTATCTTACATACCAAATTTTCATAATTGTGTTAAAATTAAAATGTGGAATCAAATTTTAATAGAATTATAGTCTTGATACCTATTTATACTTAAACCATAGTGCTAAGTCACGTGTAATTTGCTACTATTTGTGCATTCACATGAACAGTTAGAATAAAACTTTGACTGAGGTAAATTGACAAGACGCCGTTTTTCACCTGTTACGCGTGACCATTTGCTAGCCATCACACCGTCGTCGCTGCTCCGGTTTTTTCTCTCTATGCTCTACGTCTTAATTATATTCTTGTAGTTCCGTTCTACTTTCCAGCAGAAACATCCGTTCCCCTTGTGAAATAGCTCAACCGGTAGAACAACATTGAGTACCTACCTCTGATTTAGTGAGGTCAGAGTTGCCCTGATAAGAAACGAACACGAATTAACCTTGTCACGAGGTGGAGAGCATGGTGGGACACTGACTATTCTCGTATCGTCCATACATATTAAGTGCAAACCAACTTTTAGTCGTAAGTTTATTTGATACGTCTGATTTGCTAGGACCACCTTCTCTATTCGTCCACGACGTGAAACCATATAACCCGGAGCAATGCGCTAATGTCTGTTTCGTAAAGTCATTCTTTGATTAAATTAAAATTTAAACTTTTTCAATTTGTCTCTCAGTTTACATCGAATTAAGTTCAAATTTCAAGTTGTTCCCAAGCTTAAAGCAACACTGCCGTTGTAGAATCATCCCCTATTATTGAAAAATAAATTCCTCTTGCTATAATCCTACATTGGTAAAAAAATAGGCTTAATTAATTGCTCTTCACTCTTAAAGATGTTGAAATTAGCATTAAAATACTTAAGTTAATCACCCGAAATTAAATGCACCTTGAAATCGATTGTGTTTGAAGGCGATCAGCGAGAAAAGCGATACTCGAATGCCCACGCTAAACCCCGTTATTGGTCAAATTATCTTGTCATCTCGTGGACATATTCTGTCCTCAACGTTCGTGCTATATTTGACATTTAAGTACAGTGAGCAGAATTGTGCCAGGCTGGGGTCAAACAGGCGATTTCAATGGATAAGACACATTCAGTAGTCTTATCAGCATTTCCGTTGTGTTTTATTGGTTTTTGTACTGTCCGGGAGTGGTATTCACTACCATCCATATTCGGCAGTCTTATCAGCATTTCCGAAGTATTTTATTGGTTTACGCTCATACCGGAAGTAGTATTCATTCAGCGCGTTGAATGTATAGTACAAAGATTGTTATGTGGCTGAATACAGCTCTATATGTTGTCCGGCATATATTAGGTTATTGCCTTAAACCACGTATTTGTAAACTTTGATTTTCACCGCCTTATCAATACCATACATAGACCTTTGTCACAGTTTTTAATTTGCTGTGACTAGAAAGTTACAAAGAATGTAATTAAGGTTGTTGACAATTGCCTTGTTTTTTGTAGTACAAAACGAGATTTTGCCTTGGTCATTTTATCTTGTCATCTCTCAGCTGGGCATGTTCTATCCTCAAGAATATTTGTTATATTTATTGACAGTTATATAATATAGATTTGTGTCAAGCTGTGGTCAAACGAGGGATTTCAGTAGTCTTATATTTTTTCCTTTGCTCTCAAAAGTCTCTGAGCGGGCAACTGGCGGTTTACTATACCATTGTAAAATAGGATTTCTGCATTCTTTTGATGTAGTTGCAACGCAGTTGCACATTGGTTTAGGACCATTATCCTGTGTTATGACAAAAGGCTCGCAAACGACCAGCTGGCAATATTTAGACTAACAGACTTTGCCAACCGCATTTTACCAAAACATGATATTCATTCAATTCCCGAGTTTTTGAAGCGACAAGAACAACAAGCTGTAAAGCCGGCCACCGTGATGGAAAATTGACTTTGTATTAGCGAAGTTGACTCATGAAGCGGAAAAGCCATAAATTAAGACCAGTTTGGATCATGTGCACGATTCTCGTTTTAGAAATAGCACACAGCTGCCGAATAAATCCGACTTAAGACAATTGTGTGTGTGACGTATAACCTTTCGGGCAAAAAGGTTTATAAAAAATGTTTCATTTTAAAGACATTTAGTGTTTTCTGTGTGATCTGGATAGGAAAGAATGCCTGGTATTGTGAGTTTTATCTGTGATACGATAAAGAAAAGGCTCACGCTATACACATCCCGCCAACCAAGCCGTGGCATCTTGTGTGGCGAATGCACTGTCCGTGCAGAGTCGTTATTGATCAACAGCATAATACTGAGCTTTATTGACAGGAAGATAGGAGACACGTTTGAGATAAAATCACGTCGTGGTCTTTATACACTGTGCTGTCGTGTGTTATATTCACGACGCAATGAAGAGGCGATCGTCAAACAATCACGTCTCCGTGTGGAGGATTATCTGAAATTTTACAACGACAAAAGGATTTGTGTGGGAGCATTTTTTTTCTTTTTGCCATTTTAATTCGAAGATTACGTGTAGAAATAAGATGCTTTTGTCGACTGACGAACAAATAGATACCACAAAGAAGAGCTGCTGCTATCAGTGTTGCGGTATCAGATTGTATCTGCTAAAGCCGTATCTACTGAGGCCTTTGTATCCGACAGATTAATTGATTGATTTTGGTTATTGATTTTTGTTGAATTCTTATAGGATTTGCCCTATGAATTTGTCCTCTGTGGTATATAGTAAAACAGCAATTCCGCTTAATAAACATATTAATTTATTTTGACAGGCTAGACTGCTAAATGTTGCTGGTGCTAATTGGATAAACGTGTCATTGGACAAGCAAAGAAACAGCAACGATTTGCTGCTTAACCACTTTGGGAGCTATCAGTTCGGCTCAGAAACCGTTTGATGTTTAATTTAAGCGGATTTGAAAGCCACAATATCATTCTGGAGTGTTCTGTTTGTGTGGAACTTTGTTAGACGGACTGACAACTTCGTGGGTTTGAGAGGAGCAGTCTGGTATAACCCAGGGGGTTTGCGCTCAGATCTGAGGTGCGATGAACAATGGCTGTTGTCACCGTCACATAGCAGATATTGGATCAGTGCCAATCGACCCCCCATCAAGGTTCCACTGATCTTCATCGGTCGTCGAGGAATCAAAGGCCCTCCGTCGTATTACAATATCACTGAAAAAATGGCTAAATATACAGAAGCTGTGGAGTGGGATGCCTTATACATGACAGCGAACGTGATGCCACAGAAGGCTCAAGGGGGCTTACACACATGTAAAATATTGATAACTGCGAACGCAAGGATAAGCAAAAATCTTGCTCCAAGACAAAGTTACCATGGGGTTTACATCATTAGCTCACAGACTGTATTCTGCTCACACGGTTTGCCTCTTTACCAGACTTATGGAATTTTCTCGAAGATATATCCATAATCCATAATTTCTATTCCCGTTTGGCATAGCCTTACTGCCCCCTCCAACACGTACATCCTCTTATTAATAGAACTACATTGCTGTATTATTACAAACTGCTATTTCTCCTCACGTTTACATTTTTCTATGTTGATCGATTTCTAGCTTTGTTATATATACGTTTATCAGGTCGGGTACTGTTCAATTTCCTGTCGAGGAAAATGTTCACGACCAGAGCTTTCTTTAGCTTTAGAGACATTGGCATGTTACATAATTGTGGTTTTATTCTCCATCAAACTGATCATTAACACCCCAGGGAAGGAATTTCAACTTTGAAATAATATATAAATATGCGGCATTTTCAAATACGGTATTTTCGTACATCTGAGAATAAAAATCAATGCACATTGTTCGATTACACGATGTGAATACTGATTTCACTCATACATGTATCTTCCGTCTTTCCAACGTCACAGAAAACTATTGGCTGTTTCTCTTTGTACGATTCCGTTCTAAGTTTGTACTTTGTATACTTTTTTTAGTTCTTTGGTGGTTTTGTGTTATACGTTGTTCAGGGAACTTGCCTTGCGATTATTGACCTGGGCCGTCCATCTTAGTTGACCGTTGGGAGACAAATGTCTCTTTCAACGGCTAGATATGTAGTTGTTTATGAGAATTGTCAAATGCGAATACTTGTTTCCCCCTAAAATCAACGCATTCCCCATGCATTCTTCCAAATAAATGTAACGAATTAAAGGTTTAAAGTTTCATCATAGTGCCATTTACAATGCAAAGATAACATTCCTCAGCGCGACAGGAAAAGCATGATTCGCACTGGTGGGTTAGTGTTGATTAACCAAATAGGATGCCATGGCACGCCTTCTATTTATACAAGTAGTATGGAACAATGTCAGGAGGTTTGTCAGGCACCTGGGGTGGGACGTAATCCTTCTTCATGTACTCGGAGTGTCATTTTAAACACTGAGTCGAACCTATACTTGTGCTTTTGAAATGATACCCTACACAAAAACTGTTATATTTCCGTTGCTGTCTGTAGAAACAACCCCAATGTTCATAATTCAACCCACAAGGACATAAAAAGAACTTGCATTTTTGGTGCAGGTTAGTTTGATTACCACTAGAACGGACTAGTTCCAGTTCCATCGAGATGGCGTTTGGAAATTTGAGACGACTATTTTGAGAGGCTAGTATGGACACAGTGTTACTATGAATGTAAGAATTTGAAAATAGCATGCTTAGTTATCTAGATGGATTAGATTTGAATGTTTTATTTGAATTCCTAGAGTGTAACAGAAATACCTCAATCATTTAAATCAACAAAAATATAAACAATATGGAAAATCAGCAAATAAAACCATAGGAAATGTATATCAAAACGCATGTTAGATCTACACTTTTGAAAAGGATGTTTTCAAAAACATTCATTGAACACGGAACCATAGTTATAGTTGTATTCCGTAGTCTGTCAAATCTTCATGTTTTGAAAATCACTTTCCTCACTCTGCCGAAATGTAATGCGTTCAAATAATGTCACAAAATACGTGACTCGGGTCGCCATTGTGCGGGGGGAAAATTACCTCAATGCCCCTGGAAAATCCAAGCCGCTTTTAATTAAACAACCTGCCCAATTCTGAGTGAATCTCGCATTGTCGTCACGTCTGTGGTTTCACTCACTTTGCTAGTGGGTGACTCTATGGGTAGATTAAATTTGTTGACTCACTTTGCTGTTGAGTAGCCATGGAATGGATTGACTCTCTTTGTTGTGGATTGACATATCTTGATTTGGAGTGACTCATTTTGCTGTCAAACGACTCAATTTGCTGTGGCACGACTCATTTTGTCGTGGATTGATTCCTCTTTCTATGCGTTTAATCTTTTTTTGGTTATCAGATTCTTTATCTTTCGCGGCATGTAAGCCGATGTCGTCTGATTCATTGTCTCCTGTAATCACACAAGAGTTACCAACTGTGACCAGTTTCCAAATAAATATTTAGTTACGTCGATCCGTTTGTCACACGACTCCATGGCTGATCGCACGGATACACCGAGGACATATATATAGATATTTGCGCCTTTATGCAATTGTTTCCTTTGATCCGGAATTTTCGGATCGGGTTTAGAAAAACTTCTATAAAGCTGTCTAGAATCTCCAAGAGCAATGGCTCATTGTACTGCCACAAAAATTCATTGATTGTGTATTTACGACTGCGGATGAGGTAACTGATCCCGCTATGCTACACTATAGTTTACAGCAACCTTTTCTCTTTGTTTGTCCCGTAAGGCAATTTCCATAAGTTGAATACATCCGATGTTTGATGAGTAGCTTTTACAGTTCCCTCTATTGAGACAGATCGACTGACTTTATTACACGGGTATTCCCAACTTTCCAGTCGGTTGTAATTATACTTTAGGTCTAGACACACCTCCTATTTGTTTCTCCCATTGGCCCCAATCATGGTTTTCGATTAAGTAGCCACTATTATCTTTACTATTGTCCTCAGTGTCATTGATGCCTATAGTTCTAACCTACACCCAGAGATGTCTATATATGTATAGAGAGAGAGGAAGAGGGAGAGAGACTCATTGCTCACCTTGTTTCCTTTATGGGCGTACACTCGTCGTGTCTACATCGTTGATTACTCTGTGGGAATGGCAACCGCTAGTGGACCTTTATACTTATACCCGACCACTTTTCCAATTCTACAGGTATACTCTCGACGATTCGAGACGATAAATGGCGCTTCTACGACAACCCGTAAGCACCCTGGAATTTACCCGTATAGTTTCGGGAATAAGTGGCCAGACCCATTGCCGTTTGTAATTCTGTCTCCAGTTGTATAACATCTCAGGGTGTCTGATGCTCTCGTTAAACAAGCGGTTTAATCTACCGCCCAGACCATTCCAATGGAGGGCAGCTCTTTACCCAATCGAGTCTCTCATCGAATCCGTTGTGGTCAGATTTATTAGAAGACATCCTCCGATTACCCCCCGAGTGGCGCTCTCGGATATTACCTTAACTATACAAACCATTATTACCTACTAAATGACGTTGGTTAAATGTAACCCAGTGTTGATGGTGATGAAACTTATGTGATCCGGGAGGACTGGTGAGAATCAGCGTTGAGCTACAAGAAGATCGTCGTAGAATTCCTACAACATTTCATTTCAAATAACACCGGTTCCATCGGTGAAACACAAGTGATGTGAGTTTAAAACCAGATTCAACCGTTCTCACTACTTGTGGAGTATTAGCAACAATATATTTATCTATTTGTTTGATTGGTTTTTAACGCCGTACTCTAGAATATTTCACTTATACGACGGCGGCCAGCATTATGGTGGAAGGAAACCTGACGGAGCCCGGGGAAGACCGATGCACCTTGGTAACAATAACCCGTGGTCGTTTGAGAATTGCATATGACATTTGTTCAAGACCACTTGTCTTCTGCGTCATCCTGCAAGTAAACAATTCGTGAATATGGTTTGAAGCAACTATCAAATAAATAAACAAACAATGAAATAAACTTTTTGACTTTAGTGCTTGTAAATAATGGTCATATCATTCTTCCTTTTTTATCATATCTGGCAGAAGGTTACCATGACTATTTCAACAGACTTGCTCACTCTGTTAATATAGGGAAAACAGAATGCTCGGGCATTATGCGCAGTGTTGATAAATTGGATTCTTGTGTCAGTATAAGGTAGTTTTGACTGGTGAAGTTAAGTCATTGAGCTTGTGTCGTCCTGTATGTACATAGAATGTATAAAGAAGGATTACTCTTACGAAGAGATAGACATTTATTTATTCCATGTAACTAAACCTTCTGCATATAACTGCTTACCCGTCTGTTTACTGGATGCATTTCCTCAATGTTTTTTTCATGTATGTAGTATGTATGTATGACCGTTTTTTGTTTTGAATACATTGCTCCACTCATACCCTTGCATTGTTTGTGGCGCATATCATTCGGCTGAATTGAGACATCAATAACTTCAACAAACCAACCAATAAAGTGATCGAATGCGTAACCAACAGTAAAAGTAAGAAGTAAAACTGATTAGCTTTACCATTTCTAACATGGCTGGATGAAAACTGCCCAAAGTATATATAAGTACATGTAATATACGATAGCTGATAAATTTATGAAACGTATTGCCTTCCCGTTGGTGGGAAGAAAATGAATTGCCTTTCTGGAGGAAACAAGGAGGAGCCCCGGGGGAAACCCACGATGAACACTGGGCCTCATATATCAGCGTCTATATAGCATCCCACATAAAGTTTAAAAAGTGCATCCGGCCGTACGTGCGTGGGAAGGTCTTGCAGCAACCTGTCGATTGTGATGTGTTTCCCCCGGTCTCTGCCCGGTTTAGTCCCATCAACTTAATAAATAAATAAATAAATAAATAGATAAATAGATAAATAAAAAATGTACCTTTTTTATTGTCATGATGTCGCATAACCGAGATATCGTAGTTTAAAAGTAAGCAAAATCACCCACACTGAGAACATCGAAAAACAACTCCAAATTCAATCAGGTTTCTTCAGTTCGTTATTTCTATAACTCGAGAACGCAGCTCCTTTCGCTGAAGTCACGCTAATCCTGTATTGCCTTTTATGAGCTTAGGATACGGTGACCTAACATCGTGTTTCCGGTTTGTCTAGAACGGCGGTTCCCATGGCGTCGTAAGAATTCCGGGCTGAACCCTGATTTACAGAGTCACCAAGCACTTCAGGACAATCGGCGGTGGTCCCTTAGGTCTGTTTATTTCCCTCTTCCGAAATAACTAATTTTATATATTCACAAAAAAATAGCCTGTTAAATTTAACAGAAAGTCTGTCGTCTAAGTGGTGCCAGAATGTATTCCGCTATTGCACAACATTATTGTGTGAAATATAATATAAATATTCTTATGTTGAATGAGACAGAATATTGTGTTATAATAACAGAATATTGTTTTATAATAACAGAATACGTTCTGTTAAACTTAACAGATTATTGTTTTGTTTTGTTTTTAGTTATTTGTTGTCTAACTGTATAACCAATAGAAAGAAATCCATTTTAGTCGCTCAAAAGCAAAAACCATTCTGAGTACCTACTAACAAGTACTTGTTACTTTACCGAGGGAACCCAAACTAAGGTTGTTCAATGGTTAAATCAATACTTTCCACGTTTTGTTTTGATTTTCTTCAATATGTCTCCTTTGTCACAGGAAGAAAAACACTTAATTTTCAGTGAATTTGTGATCCAGCTTGATTCATGGCTGCAGGCTCATGTTTTATTACGTTAATATCAAATTTGAAATGGAATTTCATGTTATACATGCGTGAGAGTCAGTTATTATTTCTGACTCACAAAACACAGGGTTAGTTTAACATGTCATCCCGTAACGATAAATTGCAGTGCATAGGCTGCTTTTCTCTGTCGTATCATTACAGAGCTTCACGGGAAAACTGCACGGGGAAAGACACCGCGCTCTGATCGATGGCCAGGCCTCTGTTATAGGCAGCGCAGTATGACGCGGACAGCCAACAGCCCTCCCGAACCGATGTGCGGATAAAAACATAAAGAGTAGGGATAGAAAGCTGAAAAGCTTAATGTGCTTTCAGGTAGATGTTTCACCTGAATGGCGCATGTGTGGATCGGAGCATGGCTGGCTGCTCACCGTTTCGGGGAGTCGGGGAGGAAGGGCAGGGGGGTCAGGGTCTCACGGGAGCCACATCGATCCCAATTTCCTGCTGTTAACTGGTTATTTTGTGAACGCCATTTAGACCGTGTGTAACAGTACAAACACACCAATAAGAAACATGCACGGTTTGTTTTTGTTTGAGCGATTCCGCAGCTTGCCTGTCAACACGTAGGTCGCCTGTCGGTCAGTGGAGGTAATTGAGCTATTACGGCAAGGCCCAAAGAATCATGCCGCTCCTCAAAGCGTACATGGCATAAATACTCAAATACAAAGTTCCAGAACGGCGTTCTTTCTCTGCAGTTGTGCCACGGAAATAATTCTGTTGGTTAAAAAAGAAGCACTACTACAGTTACACATTTTGATTATGGCGTTAAAACGATCAGGGGTATGCATGCCCCTTTAATGGCGATGAAAACCATGATGGCTACGAATGACAACAATATCTACTCTATGGAGTGATTCTGCAGGGCAATTTCAAAAGTGATACAAAACACACGCACTGATTAATAATGTTTACTTGAGACGAATTTTGGAGGGTTGAAAATGGCACATTGAAAACTGATTGCGCACTATATATGTAACTATCCAATTGTTTTGTACACGAAAAGAAGCAGATCATATCTCTGTATAGCGCCAACTGCTATTCATCACCAGAAAGCAAGTTAGAGGCCCATTAAATATTGGGTGCGATCTCATTTGGTGTCGATCTAATACTGTACACGATATTAACTTTGGAAAGAAGCCATTTGGTCTAAGATAGAGAATTTATGAATGTGGTCAATTCGAGAGCACGAGAATTACAAGTTATTAGCTAGGGGATTGATAACCGCTCCTGGAAATGGTGCAGTTAGTTTCTCCTTTGTCACATTTTATTGACATCTTTGCAAACGAAAGCGCCTGACACTCAGCATCAGTAAGTCTGTGTACAGAGGTTCAACCTGCTTCTGCTTGTTATCGCACCGTCTCTGAAAATATAACGGGGAAATAGACTCCTGCGAAATAAAATTTATAGCCCAAAAAATTCCATCAAAATAGTTTTCTGGCGTTCTGCTGAGTTGTGAGCTCGCCCAGTCTGGCGCCAAAGAATCGCCGTGAGAATCGCCTGTACGATGAGTCCGGTGTGAATGTTAGGTAACTGTGTGGCAGGCAATTAGAGAAACACAATAAATTGCTTGCAGTATAAGAAACAGTCGTGTTTTCTTTCAATTTGATGGGAATTGTGCTAGCACAGGCTGCACTTAATGGCTTCTCGGATACGAATAATATTCCTATAATAGCGACATACAACACCGGTCGGTGTTTCTGATTTTTCTCGTAAAATTGATTTAATAAAATCACATCCATACCACAATGGACACAAACGTACTGTATAAGCGAAAACAGACGGCTAAAGACAATTGTAATGTTCACCTAGTCGCCTTTGTATATTGACTTAAACATTGTTTTGCGGACATGCCTGAGGCGTGCTATTATGAACAGTCATGTAAATGACAGAGCACTGAAGTCTCTTTTCGTGCCGAATAAGATGTTATTAATGTGAAACCAGCATGTGTGGTACGTACAGCCCGTTTTCTCCGATAAAATTTGCAAATGTATTACCATGCGTAAGTCTGGCATACATTACAAGGCAAACGCTGTCTATATATATGAACATAATTAAATTATAAAATTCCTAACTAAGCTATCTTTACATTGATTTAAATGTACATATTAATTTATGTTTTACGCCGTATTCAGGAATATTTCACTTATACAGACCACCACAGCGAGTATTATGGTGAGAGAAATCCTGGTAGAGCCCGGGGGAAACTCATGACCATCCGCAGATTGTGCGAAGACCCTCCCATGTAAGACCGGAGAGGAAGCCAGCATGAGCCAGACTTGAACTCACAGCGATCGATCGAACTGGTGAGAGACTCCTAAGTCACTGTGCTGCGCCAGCACGCTAACCCCCTGAAGTGTTTCTCCTGGAAGAAACTATACGCTAGTTCCACGCATGGATATACAATTGAAAGGGAACACTATATAGTTGAAAATCGAAGGAGAATTTCATATGTCTGGACGGCTGTTCATCAACTGTTTGACAGGAAAAGTTCAGCAAGTTGACATTATACATATATTTACTTTATTTCTATCCTTTTTCACTAATTTTTATCCTTGTTGACCAGGTCTCGTATGGCTTAAGGTCGGAATCATGGAATATGCATGTAACTGATTGACTGATGGTACAAAAAAAGTCGATAGACAAAGAAGCCGAATGGCGCGATCGTGACGTAGATGGCTGAGCGATACAGTTTTATCGTGTTGGAAATACTTTCTTTTTCATGTAATCTGGCGCTGGTACAAATCAAATGTCGTCTGTCGATATGTTTTTATATTCTTTACATATATCACTATCACTTACCGTGAACAGTTAGAGAAAGGACAATTAATTACAAGTAGATTGAAAAACATCTAAATAAATGTCTCAGCCTGTATTCTCGAAGTCTGTATACCTATAGGTTTATAGACAAGATAACAACCAAAAACAATAATAATCTGTTCAATGAAAGTCTATTGTTTGACTGACGCTAGAATGTATTTTGCTATGGCAATAGGTTATTTTGTCAAATATAGCGCACATTTTCTCTTAATTCAACATAAAGATAACACTATATTTCACAGCATTATGTTATAATATCAAAATACATTCTATTATCACTCAAGTAATAGTCATTCTCTTTAAATTAACAGATTATTGTTTTGATTATTAGTATTTTCTCATCCTATCATAATTTGTGAGAGCAATTCTATACACCATGGTCGTGCAAAAGTGGGTTTTGGTGGATAGTGTAGTGTTTTTTGTGTCCCTGCTCAGATATAATTATGAATGTATTCTCATTAGACATACGAGACGCATTCAGGTCTTGGCATCAGGGATGTCTAGACCGGCTTTGTAAAAATCTTCTCTCTTCGTCACCCGGAAACGCTCTAAGGGTAGGTCTACGTCTGTCTGTCTGGGACGATGGTATTATGAAGGCATCACTATGATTCACATCTGAAATAAAGATACTGTTACGTTAATTCGGAAAATTGTTTATTACGTATCGCGGTAAAAAAAAAAAAAATACTATAGTTGTGAGGCAGAGACAGAATGACTGGTTGCCTGTAAGGTCACTGTCATCGCATTCTGATGCAATGTTTTGTGTCGGTAGCGCGGGTTACTAGACGCAAGGGTCCGCTACTCTGTCGTCAGTCGTACATCACTCCCGCCAACCCCGCTCATAAATCTCCTCGGGAAACCTGTCGGCGAGAGACGCCTGCTGTGATTGGCTGCTCCGTCACCTCCTGCTCGTGAGGGGCCGACCCGTAGCTCGGCCATCTTTCCGCACCGCATATGGCAACACTTTCTTGAGTCGTTCCGGAATTTTAGAAATGAAAATTTTCAATCAGGCGAGGGTCAGTTAAACAAAGTAGGTTCTGAGTGATTTGTCTGGGGTCATTGCTTGCATTCTAGTGCGGCTCCTATCGGTACGACACGGGTTAACTCGGTTCACGGGTGATGACGACTACTGGACGTATACCTAGCCTTGTGTTAGTCGTTATGGTCAACGCTATGTTGATTCTTTTCGATGGGTCCTATCTGTATCTCGCTTAGCAGATTTTTTGTGCTAAAATTTTGGCTTTTAAATGCAGTTGAAAACACGAGTGTATATGACAAACAGTTTTAACGTTAGATTGCAGTTTCACATATAACCATGTACTTACCTCAAAGCGGTGAAAAGCCCGTTAACGTCTTTCCGTTTAGTACGTTCTATACTGTAAGAACTAATCTGTTAAATTTAACATAATATCGTGTTCTGTAAGTGATGTCAGAATAGATGCAGCATAATAGTATGTTGTTAGCAACACACAATATCATGTTACACCGACAAAAGTATTCTGTTGAATTCACACATACAATGTGTCATGTATAACATAACAAAATGCAGCAGTAGCTGAGTATATTCAGTCACCACAAAGAAAACGCAGCATTCTATGAATTTAACAGATTATTTGTCCAAATCGTTTATCATTTTTTTTATTAGAGGGCTTTCTACTTGGCCTAATCCTTTATTAAATATGAACATGTAAAAGCAATATATGTAACTATGTACATTTTGTCAGAATCCTATCCTGCTTCCTCTGAGGCGGCTGCGGCTTTACGTTATAAATGTTGTCAAAGTGCAGTAGTTTCTTTCACCAGTCAAACTGCTCTTACTTAAGGGGAACATTGCTGTTTTGTATGTAGGGAGGGTTCTTGGTGTGGACTGATTCATTTTTTCGGTCTGCATGATTCATCTGACAGACGAAACCACTTCAGTATATCTAAACTGTGAGTTAGTGAGTGAGTGAGTGAGTGCTTGGGGTTTAATGTCGTACTTAACAGTTTTTCAGTCATATGACGACGAAGGAGTCCTTAGGGTACATGTACGTGTAGTGTACCTTCATTGTTGCTGGACGGATTTCCACCGCTCTTTTATCTAGTGCAGCTTCACTGAGACCGAAGGCAAGTCAGACGTCCCGCCCGAGCCATTAGACTGATACGGGTCAACCAGTCGCTGCACTATCCCCTTAATGCTGAACGCCAAGCAAGGATGCTGCAACTCCCACGTTTAAAGTCTTGGGTGTGACCCGACCCAGGATTGACCATGGATCTACCAAAGCGGACACTCTACCAATCGTGCTACCGGGACCGTCAATGTCAACTCTACAATAATAAGCTATGTCATTCACATTGTATGGCTATGACCATTTTATTCTACTTTCATAATCTGTTAGCCACAAATGTCTTGGGAGCTAGTGTTAAACGTTGTTATGGAAATGGATCTTGCGATTATCGACTTGGAACGCCTTTTACGGACTACGAATGGTATATGAATGTCGGACATGACCCTTATATATATCACCCATACTATGTGGAATTTGATTTGATGCTTTTTCCCTTCCGACAGACAGAACTGGACGTGCTTACATTACTGAAACTCCTAACATGTATTATTCATGTGTTGACGTTGCATCATAAGCTAGCTCTTCAGTGCTTTATTATAGGGTCTGTTGATGGTTCACGCATGTTGCTTTATTATTGTATTTTAGGTCATCATAAAGTTATATGGCAGCGCGGTTTATCATTTTTTTGCTTACTTATTTACAAAGTATACGAAGATTTTTCTTTATTTAAATTACTGACAGTTAATGCCTTTGGTGTGTTGTGTTGTTAATTCACGACTGCTTCAATATAACCACTGTTCAGATCCAAATGTGCGCAAAAGACTGCATTAACGGAGATAGTTGTGTTCTTATACCGCGCTATTTCCTGTATAGAGCCTACAAAGTGGTATATGGAAAAACACAAAACGTAAAGAAAAAAACGGGTGACAAGTATAGTGACTGTGGTGGACATTTGTACAGAGAAATATTTGTCAAATTTAGGAACTGTTGTACAGAATTTTGTATGTTTGTGACTAAATGTGAAATCTTCAAGCAGATGTACGTGGGACGGTCTGACATCAACTTGCGCATGGTCGCGGGTTTCCCCCAGGCTCTGCCCGGTTTCCTCCCTCCATTATGCTCGTCGCCGTCGTATAAGTGAAATATTCTTGAGTACGGCGTGAAACACCAATCAAATAAATCAATCAATCAATCTGACGTTATCCATTGTCAAAGTACGATATATGATGACTTCCGTGATTTAATTTAAAGCCATGCATACAGGTAGATGAACACCTGTTTGGAAATCCATTACATACTTGGTGTGCTAATTTTACATGTACTATTACAATGTTACAGCACGAAGAGTAAAACTAGAGCAGCGACGACAGTGTGATACTTGGCAACATGTGACAAGTATAACCGTGGTGAAAACCGGCCTATTACCGGTCAATTTACAGTTACATGACCCCGATGTCTAGTTTATAGCCGTAACAATGGATCTGGATAAACTATAATCGGTGCAGGAAATAGGCAAAGTTACGATGGTGGAGAAAAACCAACTTTTCTGTCAGCAAAAAAGCAGATTCCAAACAGAAATGCCTGTAGGAGATGATCCACTGGTGAACTTCGCTGTTCGTAATTTACCAAGTTTGAGATCAACAAACCGGAGGATAGGGTGGAATTACAGATTCCCAGAGAGTCGGATCAAAGGAAGCCTTGGCAGTGATACAAGTGAGGCGTGAGTAACGTATATTCTCAGCCACAGTGTTGTATGTATACACGTTATCATCATCAATCACAACGAAATTGTTAGCTCAAACAAGCACCTTCATTTAACCCAGTGGGCAGTTGCTTAACCGTTATTTGGTGAAATATTTGTCTTGAGTAAGCAACACTGATGATTTAGTTTTTTATCTATTTATTTATTTACGCGTATTTCTATATTTTATTGTTGTTTAAAGCCTTACTCAGTTTTTCACTGGTACAGTTGTGGTCAGTTTTATATGTGGAGAAAATCGGAGTGCCCGGTTTAAACCATCGACCTTTGGCAAGTTACTGAGGGAACTTTCTCACATGTGGTGAAGAGGCCTCCGTGGCAGAGGTGGTTAGCTCGCCAGCACGGCGTAATGACCCAGGAGTCTAAAAAAACAATGTGGTCGCTGTGAGTTAAACTCCAGCTCATGCTGGCTTCCCCTCCGGGTCTATCAGCAAGTCAGTAAGTGAATTAAGGTAAAATACCAATATAAAAATAAATAAATAAATCATCATATGGTATAGAGAGGTTCGTTGAACGTTATAGACTGTCCAAACGGCGACACGCTTATTGTGTCTAAGTCATTGCGAACTGTGAAGGCTGGGGGAACAACAAGCAGGGAGGCTCTTAGATGAGATTCTGGGCTAAACACAGCCGTGGATGAGCCGTGATAGGACCGTTCTGGATGAGATGAGGTTCTCGGTTAAATACAGTCGTGGATGAGCCTTAACAGGGCCCCTCTGGATGAGATGAGATTCTGGGCTAAATACAGCCATGGGTGAGCCGTGACATGGCCACTCTGGATGAGATGAGGTTCTGAGCTAAATACAGCCGTGGGTGAGCCGTAACAGGGCCGCTCTGGATGAGATGAGGTTCTGGCCAAAACACAACAGAGAATGGATATGAGAGGATCGCTCTGACTGAGCTGAGGTTCTGAGCTAAACAAAAGTGGGGTTGCGCCGTAACAGGGCCGCTCGGGATCAGATGAGGTTCTGGGCTAAACACAACTGAGGTTGGGCCGTGACAGGGACGCTCTCTCTGAACTGAGGACCTGAGCTAAAACAGGGCCGGTTTGGTTGAGAGGAGGTCGTGAGCTCGTGACAGGGCCTCTTTGGCTGAGGTAATGTTCTGAGCTAAACATAACCGAGGCTGAACAGTGACAGAGGCTGAGCTGAGGTTCACAGAGCGAAACACATTCGAGGTTGAGCCGTGACAGTGACGCTGTGGATGAGCTGATCTGAGCTAAAGACAGCCGTAGATGGGCCGTAACAAAAGGTGTGATAGGACCATTCTATTTGAGAAGAGATTTTGGTCTCAACCCTACTGTCTGTGCTTGACAAGAATGACGGGTAGAGACAGCGATTCCGCAGTTAAGATGTAATATTATATTCATACATGACGTTCTGATAATTTGCCAACACATGCAATAATACAACTTTCGAATATGTCTCGTCTGGAGTTAGGTGTAGGCCCTATATATGTAAGATCAAAGAACGGATTAGATTTTAACGATCAAGAGCTCTCCTATTACGTCCTGACCATATATTCAAATGTACCGTTATATCTGATACTGGAATGAGAATTCCATGAGGCTAGTCTGGCAGCACTATTCCTGCCGCTATTTGACAGCGCCTTATCATCACTCTTATCGGCTACAATCCTCACATGAGTACCTGGTAGGGATTCAGTGGCGCCTTACACGTAAGACATAGACACGATGTTGTAACAAGGACTGAATGCGCATAACAGTCCAAAACTAGATGCGTTTTATCCACAGGATTTCGTATGAACTACTTTTTGACACTTTCACAATCCTTTCTTAGTATACTATGTGGGATGTCCACAACATTTACAAGAAAATTCCGAAAACTGCCTATTACTAATCAACACGACGTGATGATAGTACTAATACGTTTAAGATGAGCACTGTGCTTTATTGTTGCACGTTTCTTGGTTTATGATAAAAAGTTCTTCACGCCCGTCATCGGTCAGTACATGAGCCGTCCTCTGGCTGCTTATATATATATATATCTCCACATCAGGATTCTGCCCAACGAGATACGATGCCAGGCAAGAAATATACATAACTCCATGGGTACATTGTTATACTGTAGTTACACATCACATTAAACGTCTTTTTGTACCATCTGCAAAACTGACCATCAAAAAGACGTCCTCAAAGGATATTGTTTAATTCTAAATTGGTCTTTCTTTTTGCTTCTCGCTTGAGCCTAAAGACACTGCACCCTTCAAAATAAATCATCCCGTTCAACGTCGCTCTGGTTTAATCAGTCCGCCTCATGTTTCCAAAGCGCCAAATTTATTTGTGAAGTTGTCCTACGAAAATAAATGCAGGTGTTCTCAGCTGAATGGACATGCGAGTGTTCGTGAGAAACCCTTTCTGGTCAGTGCCCCACGACCAGAAACATGCGCGTGCGTACATGGTGTCACCTTGACCAGGACACATAATGGATACCCATCTACATTTGACCCTGGTGACAAAAATGCGCAGTAAATTCCAAAGCTACGACGCCCAATAGATTAAAGTTCACACTTATAAATAATTAACAATGTGGCTCACTTTTTTGAGCAATTTTGAGCAATTCTAAGTTAGTGATGTCTAATAAAATTCCACGTAATGCCAATACTCAATTTATGTCGTCCTTTTGACTTAATTGGTCTGTGTTTGTATAGTTTGGTGGCTCTATATCTGTCTTCCTTTGACTCGATGGGCATATGTCCATTTGATTTGATGTCCGAATCTATGCTCATTTCATTCGACGGGCTTATGTACATTTGATTTGATAGGCCTATATATGTCTATAATTGCGCTTTGATAGACCTACATGTCTCGATTATAAGTATGTATATATTAATGATTTGATACGCCATTTGACTCTATAAGCCTTGGCTCCATGTCGATTTGATTTATAGAACTGTATGTAATCAGTTTAATGGGTCCATTTGACCCAATGGACCACTGTCCATTCCACTTTACGGGCCGCTGACCTCACTAGAATACGACACTAAAACTTACGCTTATACCCTTTTGGCTCTTACATCAAAATCACTTGCGAGTATCAAAAGGTCCACGGCCATCATATAACATCGGGCGAGAGACGCTCTAATCACGTGCATATGGTTGATAACAAACATCTATACGGCGGTTGCTAATGCGGTGTATGCAACAAAGATGGTCGCATGAGATATCTATGCTCAGGTTACCAGATAACTCAAATGCACGGGCGCTCAGCGTTTTGCGACTTGCACAATTAAACCTTTTGGCACGGCACGAATACCTTATATACCTGATGATTGTTGTCTTCGGCATGATGTCCTGTTTAAAAGAGATTGATCTATCCGTCTAAACAGACATTCATACGACAAAAGCACGCAAAAAGAAGTAGGTTTTTTAGATCAAGCCACCATCGTGATAAATGCCGATGTATCTTGTGTGCGGCATTTAGCCAAAAATGAGACAGATGCTTAAGATAACATTATATAACAGCATTGATATAACTTTGAAAAATTTTTAATCGCAGGCGCTGGGATGACCAGCCAAGTATTGAGTGCCCAAAGGAATTACATGTAGAGATTGTGCACACGAGATATTTAAACGACCACCATCCACAAAGGGATAATGCATGTGTTTCTCACACACCGCTTCTTCAAAGGATTTTCTTTTAAATTACAACCCAGCATTATATCTTAGAGGTTTAATCGCAGGATGCTGACGTCTTGTAGATCACTGGGTACATGGCTTCCCTGGGAACTTCTCATTGACTTTCTTAAAACCTGTCGTGTTTGCAGACAGTAATGTCAGCGAATGATCCTTAGAGTGGACATTTTCAAAGCTTGGTTACCGACCAAGCATTTGGTCGTCGGGAGATTAGCAGTCAATAAAACTGGCGGCTCTGAAGATGAGGCGGTGTTCTTTTCGTCTGTATCACTTGAGGTATTTGACCAGTCGCTCTTTTCAAGTGCCCTTGGACACTTTGATAATTTCACCCGACACTCCCTATGGTATATGCCAAGAGGCTTTTCTTACAGACAAGGCACTTTCTACAGGATACAATGTAAAGGGTACTGTTAAAGGGACAGAAAGCGTTAAACGAAAAGGGGAATAATGACCCAATCATGGAGTTCGTGCAAAACTACGCACATAATACAAAACTTCTGCACTGGGGTTTGGTTACTTCTATTACAAACATTGTTCCACACCAAATAGGCTTAACCGCTGATACCCTCATATATAATGAATACGTTTAAGCGGAATTATATATGTACCTAGACAAAAGGTGTGTCCATACAGTAGGTTAATGTTCATAGTTAACTTTTTGAGTGTATTGGGCTAAATATGTCAGTACATATTCTCTCCTGTAACTGTTAAGGCTATTTCTACATGTATATCTATAACCATTAGAGCGAGGCCAAATCACAAAAACCGTACCAATGTCTTGATAGTATGACATGACTTTGTGGAGAATGTCTAAATATGACCTTTACGTGTAAATAAGGGAGGGTTGGCATATGCGCGTGCGTATCAGAGCAAGACCATATCACAAAACTGTCCCACAGTGTTGTAACATTACTTTGTGAACAATGTTTGAAAGTGACGTAGATAAAGAACTGATCTGATCACGGCTATTCAACCATGCTCATATTCCCCCAAATCGCCCCGGGCCTCGCAGACGAGCTGGGAGGGGATAGGCGAGCTGCGTCACTCAGGCATATGAGTATGTATCTATATTGATCTTTTTCACTCCTTTGATGTGTTTCGACCGCGCTTGGCCAGACGATGGGACATCAAATTAAAGCCGTGGTAAGTGTCTTCTTGACACAGCTATCATTGGGTAACCGTATTGAGACTCAGCTCCTCAAAGTCCTTTGAGGCAGGAAGCCCGTTAACAGTCCAATTCCAGTCTGACAAGCTACGGGAAATTCATTTTGTATGGAGCATTTTTTAACAATTCCAGATCAGAATTCGATCAACGTCTTACATTCCCATGAGGAAATTAGACCCTTCAAGATCATGGCATGCTTTTACCCGAGTATAAATACACAAAAACACAGCGATGAAGAAAAAAACACAGGGCACATTCAGGCTTATTTACAACTGTTGCATTTTATTTGCATTCCTTTTTTAAAATATTTAAAGCATTCGGATAAGCAAATACAACTCGGCTGTATGCACAGTATAATAATCTCATACCCAGTTTAGATTGCAAAATGACTTATTTTCGAAAAATAGCCTTAACAACTGACAACAAATGCATAACAGTAGACGATGTAGAAACAAACTGCAAGACTGCAGGAATTCAGCCTATATACAAAAATTTACAATTCCAGAAATTCTGAATTCTTGCAAGCCTTCTGAAAGTTAATAATCCAAGCTGAAAGCGTGCCACCGTTGATTATCGTAATGTATGTAGAGGCACGAATTATCGCTTTTGGCGCGTTTGGCACAGTTAACGCCATGGCACTTTCCATAAAGCTGTCTACCTTTGCAAACGATGACCATGGTAACATTACATGGAGGTAAAGCTTATGATTTTGTATCGGAACACATGAAAACATTACTACATCAGTAAGCGTTTCTTTTTTTCTTAAACTGTTGATGCCGAGCAAACTGCTGTAGAATATCATGAATATTTGCTTGAGGCTATTAGAACCGGTTATTGCACAAAACTACGAAGGCATTATGCGTAGTATATGCCTGTTAGAGGCCGCTGGGTCAGTACACTGTAACAACAACGCCCAACAGTGGGTAATCTCGTCAAAACAAACAATCACCAGAAGTCTAAAGTCGCTTCCGACTCATAAACTAGTCCGTTACTTTATCTATCAAAAACAAAACAGACACTTAACAATATAAATTAAACATATAAAAATCAATTGGTTTTAAATAATTGGTAAATTTCCTTTTTTGTGGTAAGAATAAGGGAAGATGGCCAGGTGTCCAATGGGCTCACTGTAATCGTGTACTTATCAGTTATTCTATTCCCTGTAAATTGTAATCTAGTATTGACTTCAATCACGTGATGGGGCTATGATTCATTCTCAGTACAGGTTTCTCGTTAAAAATCTCGTCATTTTTATTTATTGAGCACTAGCGTTATGTTCAATTCTTGTCAATGGTTTATCTGCCAAGAACTAGTTCTATCCACAGCTGGGTGACTATAGCTACCCTACATACCTCTACAGACCGCGCGTGCGCATGACGATCGTCACAGACCAGGCAGAGAGGCATCTGTCTGGATGACATCATCTTGACACTGTAACTCTTTTATGATTGGGTTGTGGTCCAGGGACCCTGTATCTCTAAATCATTACATTCAGCCCAGAGGCCACACTTTGTCCACTCGCACGTTCTCAAGCACACCAATGCAGATTCCATTACATCCCAGCACGTACACGGCACAATCACACAACGGACATCCGCATAATTAAAACAAGATAAGAACTAAAACAGAGCTTAAATCCAGCTGTCTGGGACGAGTCATCTGTCAAAATGGACCATCCAATATTCTAAAGATCACGTAGGTTGCTTAGAGCACTTATACAAATGTGAAATGCTGTTTGTAATCCACTGATATCTTAACACAGGCTTGCACTCACGTGTCTAACGGCAAGACAGCTAGTCAGTCTTACATTTCGGAAGTCCTACCTTCAGGAATGTATGTGGTATTTTGCATTAACATATTACTGAATTTTCCGGAGTCAGCCTGGTTCACTGCCATGGCGCAACTCGCCGGAGCCGGCATGCTGTTCATGTTGTTGTTGTATATAGGATTTGGCGGCAACGCCACCTGATTTGGGGCCGTCACGTGGCCTGGTCGGTGGAAGTGTTCTCCAGAGCTATGTGACCCTGAACTGTTTGACTGGTGGCTGGCAACTGAGCCTGGTGGCGATACTTTGGCTTGTAAGTAGGGGTTTACACTGTTATACTGCGGCGGAGGTCTATAATTATTAGAATAGGTCGGCATTGGTGCCATTGGCATTGGGTGTCCAAATGTCTGCAAGGGTATGGGTTGCATATAGGGCGCCGGTGCCGGAGGGGGTGGGCGAGGCTGATAATGCATGGGGTCCGAGTTGTTGCTGACAGCGGTGAGGCCCGTTGTTGCCGTATTGTTGCCTGTGCTGGGACCAGAGCAACTGTGGCGACTGGGCTGACTGTGTGAACTGTGTTGAGTACTGCTAGAGTGCCCGGAGTGACTTTGGGACAGGCAAGTGCTCCAGTGAGGGTTAGGTACCATGGCTTCACCTTTCCACGTTCTCAGTTTGTTGTGCACTTCAGTGAAAGTGGGTCTCCGCGTGGGTATTTCATGCCAGCAGTCCACCATCAGGGCGTAGACTCTGCCAGGACAATCCTCTGGACACGGCAAAATCTGACGGTTCTTCACCATTTCGATCACTTCCTGGTTTGAATACCCGAAATAAGGCTGTACTCCGTAGCTAAATATCTCCCAGAGAAGAACCCCGAAAGACCACACGTCGCTTTCCGTTGTGAATTTGGCGTAGAGGATTCCCTCTGGGGACATCCATCGTACTGGTATCAAGGACTTGTTTTGAGCACGGTAATAGTCAGATGAATAGAGGTCTTTAGAAATACCAAAGTTGGATATCTTTACAGTCAAGTTATCCCCTACTAGAATGTTGCGTGCGGCTAGATCGCGGTGAATGTAGCGTTGGCAGGAGAGGTACTCCATGCCGGCGGCCACGTGGGTACTGATATGAAGCATTTCCGTGTACTCCAGCACACGCTGATGTCCTTCGTCGTCACTAACAGACAGGTCCGAATGAGGAGAGTAGCGGTTGAGAAACTCGTGCAGGTCGCCGTGGGGCAGATACTCGAACAACATGCACATAGGCTGTTGCTTCATGCACACGCCCAGTAGGCAAACCACGCTGGGATGACGCAACTCCGTCATGAGGTCCACCTCGCGACGAAAGTCGTTCTGGACTTTTGGAGAGGACGTCTCCTTCAGCGTCTTAATGGTGACTCGAACTGGAGCGTTGCCTGGCTGAAGCCCCAGGGCCTCCCCTCTGTACACCTTCCCGTAAGTACCTTCACCCAGCTCCTGTACGAAACGGATTTGCTGCAGAGGTATCTCCTTAATCCTGGATCCTGATTTTCCCGTCAGCGGGCTGAGCTCCATCTGCTGGTCTGGGTGATGTGGAAGGTTCTGAGCCTTTTTGTTGTTCTTCCGGCGGCAAAAACAGCATAGTGCCGCAATGAGGATCAAATACACAAGAGGCACTGTGATGCCCGGCACGAGAATATAGACCAAACGGTTGATATCGCTATTTCCTGCAGGCGTGGGATCTTCTACAAAATAGAAATCAAGAGTGTTTATATGGCGCTTTTATCGTCAAAGATATGTTGTGAAAGTCACCAGTAAATATGAAAATGTAGAAATTCATACGTTGTTAAGTTTAGCGGCTAAAATCACTTACACCTACTTTATTTGTCCTGAAATTTTGCCCATGACTAAGTAACTCATTTTGCCTGATCCTGAGAAGATGCACATTTTGGGACAAAGTTTTTCAGGCAAACAATTTTCAATATGAATAACCATAAATTGACACATATGAACTTCAACTGTTTCTTATGAAGAACGGGAACTTTGTAGAGTAGTACTAAACAAGTGGACTAAAAAAATTTGGCTCAAACACAACTGAAGTCATAAAGGTGAATGCAGCCAATCTATTTGCCACCGTCAATGTAACAATAGTTCCCGAGAGTGGTCCAGACAGACACAAGCTGCCAACCCGGGTTAATTCAGGGGGACTTACTGCCGCGTGGGGAAGCACGAGGTACCCAGACAAATTAATCCTGTCTGCTGCTCTTCTTTTTTTCACAGTGGATATCCCTGGAATTAGTCTTAGGTTGATTTTTAATAAGGTATGGCTATATACTGTACAGTCTAGCGTCAGCTATGTGCATTTATCCCGCTTAACTGGATTAGTCTATAAGAGCTGGGCTTAAGTTTGTCCTAGTTGCACACCACCAGAACCTTGGCCTGTGCACCACTGATCATCAGCAGATACAGTACTTACCACAAACTGGAATGTTGCACAGTTCTTTCTGTACATCCTTATTGGTAGTGAAACACCAAGGTCCCTCTTCTACATTTCCAGGATTGCGACAGTAATTGTGACCTTGAAAACCAGAACAATGAAATCGATGAATTCAAAGAATATACCAAGGAACATCCACACTTTGACAGAGACAGTATACTTGTCTGTGACTGCTTTACGTTATCAAATTAGGATCACTAATCCATTGGTGGTTTTGCTGTGAAGGCAATGTGTATGCTACCATGTAATGCTTTTTGGACCAAAATGAACTCACACTGTCATGAACATAAACACCTTCACTTGGTTTGATACAACACAAACCAATCTCTTCACCTTTGATCATATCTGCTTTAAAGTCTTATCTGAATGACTTTTTCAAATGTACAAAAGAACGGTCACACGGTTCATAAAATACATAAAAATTAATACATATACATTCTTGGCCGACAAATTTCTCATAACAATGATGTTCATGAACATAACAGGTTTTACTGAATCTGATTAAAACACCTTATTACACTTTAAACCTGGCTTCTTCTCCTTTAATTAAGATACAGATTAAGTATTTGCTTACCAACTAAGGCTCTGTAGGCTGCCGACTGCTTAAACAGCTCAGCAGGTAAGTTTTTAGTCCATGGCTGACAGAGATAACCAGACTTGGTTCTGTTCACTGTTCCCTTGTAATGTTCACCTGTGCCATTGTAGCAGTTTTTCATTTGTTTTCCACCTGCGAATAAACAAAATCATGACCACAATTAACAGAGGATGAGAAATATTCTAAAGCAACACAAAAATTTTAATTTTGAATCACAGGCGAAACTTTTTTGACTTTTGCCACAGGCTCACAACTTCACAAAGATTAATAGAAGAGTCTTAAAACATTTCCTTACCTGTATCCTGACCTGGGCTGTAGCGTGCACCGCCACCAGAACTACCAGAATATCCCCCTCTTGGAACCCCTGGTATCCCCAGGCGTATACAGTTCTGAGCGGCCACAGTGCCAGGCTCTGGAAGCTCTGCACAGTTTGGTAAGACAAGCTGATTCACTGCAAAGCAAGAATATATTTATCAATAAGAACTGAAATGGGATGCACTCTTGTGAGTATACCGCACTTTTATTTAAAATAAAATACAACTTTGAAGCTAAGTTCAAGCTAATGCGGCAAGTATTAAAACACTGTGAAACCTTTTTCACCTCCTACTACAGCTAACATCAGCAGACAATAAACTTTTCTCCAAAATGTACATATTAGAAAAACTTTATACTGAATAAAGGCCATAATATACTAATTTTGTTGCTGAAAGTAGATGTCATCTTAATTTGGAAATAAACTAAAGAAAATACTTTTCTAAGATCAACAGAACGCTCAGAATTGGATCAAGTGAGTAACTCAGACATGGTTGAAATATTCCCTTACCAATCAGTGGGTATTCCCTAGCCCTGATGTAATCCTCCCTGCATATCTTGTTCTCCAAAAACTCACACTCCTCCTTGCATATCTTTCTGGGTCTCTGTTGCTCACCCTGGTCATCACACAGAGGGAAGGCATGGTAACAAAGGGAGGGAATTGCATATTCATGGCAGCTCTTGGACAACTTGCTCATTATCGTGAACGCAGCTGAAAAACGAAGAAAAAAACCCTTAAATCTTAATGTCATCCAAACTGCCACATAAGCATTCATAACACACTCCATATTAGATTATAATATCTCTCAAAAATGGAGTTTATTAATATACCTGTTCAGGACTGGTAAATGAGGAGATGGGGAAAAGTTTATACCGAAGTAAATAGGTAAAAGTCACGGGGGAATTTAAGCTTTCACATTTTCACATTACCCTCCCTTCTGAACTGTTAGAATCCAATTGATTCTCTACTTCCATGCGAACTACACGTTTGCTTTTTTCTTTCACAATTTATTAGTGTACCGTGTAAGTTGTTGTTGTTGATCTGGATGAATGCTGCCAACGCATGACAGATGGGCAGGGTAAATGCCTAGAGAATAAGCTAATAGGCACGCCATTGGCTGTCAGAGAGGGGTGATCCCTAGCACATCCTTATGAAGGCCTAATCAAGTTACCCAGCAGAGGCTATCATCAGCGGATCTTGGTGAAATACATGAGACAAATTTCGATTCCATAACTGGTGGAAAATCAATCCAATTATTATTCATATGACATTTCTGTAAAAAGTCTCAAGGTATTTGTGAATGTGCTTTACAGGAGTGTGTGAAAGAGAAGCCGATGATCAGTGTGTACCACTGGGAAGGGTCTCTTGGGGTAATTAAGAACAACTGTACTCTGCAATCAGCATCAGGCTAGATCTACCCAAAAAAAATGACAGGATAATTTCTACTTGCGGATTTTCACATTAGAGTATTATAAAGGGTTGATTACATCCAGAACTGAATCTGATTTTCGCTCCCATCCGTTATCCCTAGTCTGCATCAATGTACAATCTATGTGAGAAACATCCACTTGTAGTCGCACGCGGCCATAACAATGGATATGTCATTAACATGGAGGTATTTATGCTGAAAATTAGGTAGAATCTTGAAAACTCGATACAGTGGGTACCAAGTACCCCTATCTACCATCTCATTCTGTCGCTGTCGGTATTTAAAAAAGCATTTTAATAATACCTATCCTCGAAGTAGTGTTTACAGATTTCCAAATATACCAATGGCCAAGTCTGAGTTCCAACTTACCAATAAAACGCTGTTCATTGCTGTTTTGCATAGTTCTGGACGTGACAAATATGCTCTTATTACCGACAAATTTGGAACATGTCGCTCCTCTGTATGGTTGACAAAAGCCAGCGCTGTTGTACCCCGGTGTCCTACGACTGCAACAACAACACACAACAAACCTCTTTTTAATCTCCACTACAACTATCTGCTATCAAATAAGTGTCCAGATACTTAGGGGTCACTCATTATCACAGAAAACGGAGCAAACGATGTCATTATCATATGTATGATCCATTGTCTACGAAATGCTACATAATTCCAGAAAGCCAAAACCACATCAAAAGACTGTCAAGAAAAACTGAAGAGATGAAATTCAAATCATACGGCAAAATGTGATTGCAGAAGCATGCCTCGCCCGTTCAACTGTAATTGACGCCACTGAAGTTTTGACAAGTAAGTGAAGTGAATGAATATTCAGGAAATTAGATCATAAGATCACCATATATATGTTGTTTTTTTTTCCTGAACATTTCTAACTTAGAAATGACATATTCATTTAGCAAGAAGCAATTCCACAAACTAGACAAATCACACCCCATAGATGTGCCCATCATTGAGATCTGTAATTGAAGTGGTATATATTGCATGCCTACAATATGAACCTGTATAATATGCCTGAGAGAGAATTGACGGAAGAAGTTGTACAAGTGTTAGGGCACAAGCATCATCATCAAGTAGCACAAACTGTGTTGATTATCAGGCCCTATTGACATATATGAGGGTGGAATAATTACAAATCTGTCAAGACACTGACATGAGAAATCTGCACCAGTGCTGTGATGAGACTGCACTAGGCATCGTTCTGCAGTCAGGGGCCATCATCTCAACATCCTGCTGTCAGTTTTTGTCCCCCACTCTGGTACCCGCCCACAACTGACAATTTGCGAGGCCTGCACCCTAAGCCCTGCCAATAATTGACTGTGTATAAGCTGGGTGTCACATTCAATCAGGAAGTGTGAGTGCATGCAGTTAGCAGCAGGTTACGATTCAGCTGCTTTTCTTGCAGCCGGATTTATCGCCTTTCCCGCAGTACTAAGTCCGTGCAGCATTAAACAACTGCACTGGTCTTCAGCACAGTGGCAAATGTCAGGACCTTGCCAATTAGACCGCCAGCACTGGACACACAACACCCTTCTCAGAAGCCTCTATTTAATGATGCGGGAATAAATTTCTCCCAACAGAGTATTCAATAAAGATTTGCAATTATGATACAACCGGAAAATTACGCCATTGAAAAAGTGCCATTTCGAAAAGGGATGCTAGCAACCCTGGCAAATAAATGTCTTGACTGATCACATAATAACCTCGCCTTTATCGCCCTTAGGGGAGATGGGCAACTATGGTAAAAACAACCCTGAGAAATTGTAATCAGTTAAAAGAGAAGGGAAAAAAAAATAAAGAGAAAAACAGCCTGGCTATTTGTCATGTCTCCTACACTTCAACCACGGCATTTCACATCAAAGGACTGTCCAGTAAAATTGGAGAGATGAAATTCAAATCATATGGCAGAATGCGATTGCAGAAGGATGCCTCGCCAGTTCACCTGTAATTGGTGCCATTGAAGTTCTGAGAAATAAGTGAATTGAGTTTATATCCAGGAAATTGTAATACCTCTGGCTCTGGTCTATTAACAACGAGAGAGTGGAGGGGAAATGACATAGCTTTATGAAGGAATAAAGGACTGCTGAAAAAGAGGAGCAGAGAAAAGGAGAACTGACAGGCCTTGCTTGCTACAGAACACAAGGTTCATGTACGACAGCTACATCAATATGATCTGACAAAATAACAAAAACACCATCAAGAGGTACTGAATGGTCAACCAGTGTATAAGCTCTGGTAGTTTACATGTACTTCTGGTGTCTTTTAATTTGTCATGTTCATTATTGTTTATGCACTGCGGCTGAGGTCCTTCAATCCAGCTAGATTAATTAACGCACAGAGAATTGATTCACCAGGATAGATTATACAACATTATATTCAAGGGTTCAAGTCGCGGTCAAGCTACCCTTCCCTCTTTGTTAGAGTATACCATGAAGCAACGGTCTTTCTGTCTGTTACACAATCTGATATCTAAAACTCATTGATTTTGCTGATAACAAACCAGCACTCCACTGCACCTGGAGAAGCTGTTATTAACAAAAGCTGCAGGAAGATCACAAAGGTGCAAAATACAACACCTACAAGTCAAGATCACTAATTCATGCTCACCACCATTGTGGAATTGTCTCTTTCATCCTCAAAGCACAATAAATCTTAACAAAAATTTATCAGAAAATGTTATACTAGTGGTGATGCTCGGGAACTCAGGAATATACAAGTTTGACAGGTTTCACTTCATGATTCACATGTTTGGGAAAAACCATCAGCTGTAATCTATCTAGCAATATGCCAACAGTATCCCAGGTATCATGAACATGCAAGCTAACACTCAAGCTGGTTTCCCTGCGACCAAACACTGCACAAAGACGGCCGAAGCAACTGAGACATGCCAAGAGACATTCTTTCTCAAGGGAGCATTAAATGAGGTGCTTAATGCTGTCAGAGAATTAGCCGCTGGCCAAAAACCTTGCACATAAGTGTACACTTAATCACCTGGTGCTTCAGCTGCTATTACAGTGACTGACACATAGGGAATTTAGCACAGCCAGATAGTATGCCATACATGCAGCCTGAAAAAACACCATGTAGGAAGCCAGAGAGAACACCATTCAGGCAACCCAAGAAAACACCATGGATGAAGCCTGAGAGAACAACATACAGGCAACCCAAGAAAACATCATGTCGGAAGCCTGAGAGAACACCATGCACTCTGCACAGCAGAAAATCACACAGGCAACCAAAGAGAGCACCATAAAGGATGCCTGTGAGAACACTATGCACTCCGCACAGCAGAAAATCACACAGGCAACCAAAGAGAACACCACAAAGGATGCCTGTGAGAACACCATACATACAGATAGCAGCCTGAGAAAACACAATACATGAGGCCTGACCAAATACCATACAGGCTGCCTAAGAAAAAAGATGTCTGACAGAACACCATGCCACCAGTTTGAGAGCCGGCAATCTGCCTTGTCCAACTCACGCCATTTGAATACAGGCTTGGCACAGAGCAAAACTTTCTTTTCAATTTATATTGACCCATGCATGACACAGTACTTTCTGACAAGGCAGCCTGAATCAAATTGCATCCTTAGCATTGCTTTTTTCATTCCAGAAAAACACAGAATGCTAAATGATACCCAACGAAATTTACCTCATTTCTCATTTTTAAGGGCAGAGGCAAGCACGCACACATGACAGAAATCATTTTACAATTTGCTATGAATCAACAGGGCCCAGTATAAATATTCAGCGGCATTCCTCTACATGTGCCAAGAAGACAAACAAAATGGGCTTATTTTGTGGCAGATACTATACCCACCATGACGGAAAAAGCAGTAATTCAATGGCAAAACAGGGCTATTCACAATCTGAACGTACCTCCAACAACAGAACAGGGAGAAAAGCTAACCTCTCTTCCTTCATGCCCGCACTCCCCACACCGCCCGAAAAAAAAAAAAAAAAATTACAAAAAAAGTGCAATGGCTTAGACTTACTCATCATTATCGCTGGTTCTTGAATAATGATCAGACCCGGGCAATCCTTTCGGGAATGGATCAATGGCTAGCGTTCTTTCCGCATTAGGGTTTGGTTCTGAAAGAAACAAGAGACGCTAATGATTATGTGAGTTTATCTTCCGCAAGATTTTTCTCTCATCCTGCTGGCAAAGAGCGGCAAATAACTCCTCCAAATGTTATAATCCCTGAAGAGATTGTCTGAACACACCTCCTCAGCTTAGCTGGAGTTGATCACAATTATATTAGAACAGGAGGAGAGATTAAATCTGATTTGGTCTGTGGACTTCTGCGGTATTGGACTTTTGTCTTCGAGCAACCATTAGTGGTATCAATCACTAACAGCTCCTAATCGCTGTGATTTCCCACAATTTCCAAACAGCAGTGGCAGGGAGAAGAAAAGGCAAATTTCAGTGCAATCAAGACTAATATCCGAGTGCAATTCTGACAGAAAATTCTCACTTACAAGGGAGTACCTAGAATGATCTGTGTGTAGTCATTGTTTCTCTGAGTCAGGACACATGCAGTTAAAGCTTGATCAAGAAAATTGCAATTTTTAAACTGCAATCAAGTTCCTCATGGAAGTCCAAACTCCAATCATTGGACATGAAATGAGCGCTATTTTTCAACGTAAAAGAGCTTTACTTTTTCAACATTCTTTCCCATTATTGGAAAGTTTTGTTTCAGAGTTAATGTCTTTTTTGCTTTTTATTATAGTTGTATGTGTTTGGAAGACGAACATAATGATCTAATGCATCAACAGAATTGCATGTCTGTTTTCCGCAACAGCAAGCATAAACTGAGTGAGCCAATCTGCAATAACCATTCAAACCAAGCAACAGTGGTCCAAATTGGCAAAAAAAAAACATAAAATCAAATAAAAAAAATTCTGATGTGATGGAAACTTTAAAATGCATTTCAGTTGGTTGGCTATCCTGCCAAATTGCCTTCTGGAAAACTTATCTATGGACATCCTTTCTCATCTCATTAAATAATTCAACCTAAAACCAAATACCCATGCACATCTACATGTCATAATAAGGACTTTGTCAGAAGATGTCAGCACATAATTCAAAGTTCTGTTATACATGTACTGCTGCAAAAGGTCTTTGTTAAACTTTAAATCAATCAAAAACTGCTAGTGTTTTACCTGAAGTGTAGCTTTTTGGCTTGACTCTGATTGACTCATTCACCTTATACGCCACTTAAGAGATTTTTGCGAAGTGTTCAGTTTGATGAATTTCTCATGAGAAAAACTTTGCGCACTTCTTAAACAGCATTTCTTGCTGGCCAATCTTTAGGTCAAATACAATAATTGTGCAAACTGTGAAATTAAATGAACCCTGGAGATATCTACTTACCATTTCTGACAATCAGCTCTCCTGTAGACGTAGCCTGACCAAAGCGATTGTAACCCATACATGTGTAATTACCAGAGTCTTCAGGCCTCAAACTTCCAATAGAAATTCTGAAAAGAAAAGAGATTTTGTGAACGGAGATTTTATGAAAAAATATGCAAATATATACTCTTCGTCTATCCCTTGCAACCAACCTCTGAAATGCGTCCATAAATATTCATGCTAATTAAAAACTCTTTGTACAGAACATCAAAGAGAAAGATTTGACAAAGACTGTCTGCCGCCAGTGTGTCAGTCCAAGCATGGACAGGGTGGTCAAATATTGGTACCTGAGCATTTTACAGAAGAATAAACCCTACTGACCTACATGTAAACCTTAGAAAAATGTCAATTGGGCACATCATTCCTTTATTGCTACAATTCTACTGCTATTTAGATCATTTTAGAGGACCAAGAACACTGTTAGAGAGTGGAATATATGAGACCATTCACACATAAAAACTCCACACAAGTTACAGGTGCTCTGCTCCAAAACTGAATTATACCCACACAAGTCATATTATAGTCGTAGCTATTTAAGTGCCCCTATACAACAAAACTTCACAGCTATTGGTGTGTGTGTGTGTGTATGTGTGGGGGGTGGGGGGTGGGGTTGGGGGGAGAGGGTTCAATTATATGGAAATATCCCTGCAGAATGGGCCAGCAAAGGTAAATATTTGGTGGGTGTGTGATAGTAATGTGAAAACCAAACAGCCATTTTCACACCAGATTACTGAGTATTTGGTTGTAAATCTGGGGAACAGCAGCTGAAAAGCCGAGTCTCTATTGATCCACACGCAGGCTGAACAGGTACACACAGCCCCGTCACTATCTGCACACCACAGCCTTACTGATCAGTAATCACCCACTTTAGTGGCCAAATGCTGGTAGAAAATGCTTCCACACCCGTGCTACAATGCATAGGTCTTAATTTTTTTATACTTTCTCCCTGATTTCACTAAAATACCTATTTTCCAGACCATTAAAGTTATTTTCAATGAAACTAGATGATATAAGAGTGACTTGAATTATTTTTAATAAAATTGAAGTTCTATACAACCTTGGTTACAATATATAGAGGCTAAAAGATGAATGGTGACATTTAAGTTTAGCAAGCAGATATGTAGAGTTTATTATCATATATTCTTACATATGTATCTCCAGCCGTTCAAGGGAAGGTTTGCCAGCAACCTGCGGATGGTCGTTGGTTTCCCCCTGGCTCTGCCCGGCTTCCTCCCTCCATAGTGCTGGATGTTGTTGTATAAGTGAAATATTCTTGAGTACGGTGTAAAACACAAATTAAGTAAATAAATAAATACATAGTTTTGAATCAAAATCGAACTGTTGAACTCCTGAAGAACTGGATTCACTAATGAATACATTAAAGGTATTCAACAAAAATGCATACATTTCAAGTCTGATAAGAGAAAGATACATCAAATCTGTACATTCCATGGAAGGCAGAGCAAGAAAATAGGCTGTTTTCCAGGAACACATGTCTGCTAGTTAGGTACAAATCAATGCAAACAGCACTCGATGAATTGATTCACCAGGCCCAGGAATGTGGAACGGAATATACACGATTTCCCTGTCAAAAAAACAAAAAACCCCACCCCCTTTAACAATGAAATACCGCCAAAAGTCTGACGATTGCAGACATGAAAGTGTGCCAAGATCAACACATTGCCTCATCAGCATATGTAGCGTACTAACAAGCCAGGTTGTGATAAGCCTTCTCTCATGGAGAACAGACGATATACACACAAGATGACTGCTGCACAGCGTCAAATACCAGAAGCTCCCTTTAAGCCAGAGACAAGAAGGCAGATTGGACATCAACTGCTCTTTTATCTCTAACCCATTGATCCAGAACAACAATAAACAGTGTACGGGGATCAGGCCATTCTGTAACCTATGTTATATTGTCTCGAGATACTATTTCAGATTTGTTCACAAGAATGGTTCTGTGTTTACGACCCTTGTGTCAAGGAACTGCTGAGGTTTTATGCATTGTAACAACTGCTTCCGGATTGTCACCAAACTAGCTAAAGGATTAACACCAAACCTGCAGACAGGCTTGTTGCAAACTCGATCAATATAACATGACAAGGTTCAGACTTCACCGAAAAACATGTATATTAAAGTCTTCACTGTCTTAGATAAAGTATTTTAATCTCTTAGAGATTTTGTTTCTTAACATGTATGAGATTAAGTTTTCATCCCTGCACTCGATGGCCGCGCTACCCTAGGGATCAGTGAAAACTAGGGAGCAATGTGGCAAAAATTGGTGTGGTATCATTCGCCTGTGTTCTCAATCAGCACGTCCTGGCTGCACAGTGCAAAGTCTGGCAGGGTCTGCATGGGTGTGGAAAACACTGCTCCAGATGTACACCTTTGGCACCACCAAACAGAGGAACAGCGCAGCCAATCAACACAGCCTCATAGCATTTCAGAGAGAATCGCTACCAAACAAATTAAGTCATTTGTCCAAACAATGCTGTTCTGTGCAAGACAGCAATGTTTCCTCGGCAATTTAAACAGTGGAAATACAATATCCAGGCACCAGCTAAAAATTATCTGTACATAACACATATATACACTTATAAACCACACATGGCCATCATCTGTATTTTGGAACACACCAAATGACTACCATTATTTTTCATTTACTGACAACCTGAATTTGATGATTTGTTGATTGCATAATATTTTTTCACCTGGCAAATGGTAGATGTCTTAACATAGTGCTGCATGTGGGTAAGAAATGAGCATCAATTTTTAACTTATGCTGGGCTCATATCATCGATTAATATCTAAATCTGTTGATTCTTGAGAATGCTTGAAGAAAATCTAATACTTTAGTACATAGAGGCATTTAAGTTTTTAAGACTTCACATTTTCACCTCACTAATCAGCAATGCAGGCAAACACTCTGGTATGGGTTTTTACAAATGACAGGTGTTGAGCTAAGCCAGTTTAACTGAACCTGGCTTCTCCAAATCCATCCTTAAGCATTCCTGCCACTTTGGATGAGTCTATGTTATGTGGGAAATGTAACCGGTCTCTTGCCAAAGGTTTGGCTCATCACTCTTAACGTTGTTAATTGAAGGCTATTTAGCTTTTGTGTCAGAAACGAGCATGTAACTGGCAGTTGTTGTGGTTCTTTACACAGACGCTCGACTGAGAGACTATACCAAACGACTGACAATTGGTATGTTCTCATTGTTTCCACTCCATTATGTAATCAGCAGCAGCTGAACTTCCAGCAGGCAAAGACAAGTGGATTATTTTCCTCACTGGTACATTGACTGAATGCTCTCGCTGTTTTTCCAGCTCTAACACACAAGGCCACACTGAGACAGCAGATAATGGATGGCAAAACAAGCCGTAGATAAGCTCAAGTCTACAGCATTCCCAGGCTTCACAAAATCTCCGTAAGAAACTCTCGGGTTCATTCCTAGAGATGTTATGGCTGACTGTTCTAACATTACAAAAAAAAAATAAATCAAAAAAAAAATCTAACAAGCTATCCTTGCAGGCTTTCATTGAATTTTAGCCTGTTTGTCACTCCACAAAAAAGCCCGTCTACTAACCTTGATCCCCAATTTGTCCTCTTTATCTTGAACTTTCGATCGTTCTCGCTGATAACAATATCATCTTTGTACCACTTGTACCGAGGTAGCGGATCGCCGGTGATTTCGCAGCTGATCTTCACTGCCTCATCCCTGTATTTCGTGAAGTTTTTCATGGGAAAGTCCACTCTGACATATCCATCCTGTTTGTATATGCTACCTTCTGAAATCACAAAAAAAAAGAAGGGAAAAAAACCATTAGAATACGCAGATTTCTCCATGGTTATAAACCAAAGAAATGAATAACACTTTACAAACCACACTAAGTCATCTTTACTTCCTGTACAGAGGAGAATGTTGGGAATTACATGAAATAGCTGTCCCAATGTTACATATCAAATATCCTACTCTTTCACCATGGCAGTTTTATAAGTCACCAACTGCCTCGTCTTCTCTCTGTTGTCATGGGCTTTTTGGTTAAACTTTTTTCACATTCTAGTCTTCAGTACTAACCCAGCAGGATTTGTCTCCTGGGTCACCCACAAAGGCTGAAGTGTCACCAATACATTGGAATTCCACAAAAAAGTTTTAAATTGGAGATTTTATCATTTTTTCTTAGGACAGCTGAACTCTGTATTCCCTGACCACATTTATCAAGAAACCTCACTCTCCCTCCATCACCCCACATCTTTTTTCCCCAACCCTCACCCTCATATGGGTGCCTTATGTTGCTCAATGAAAGACACTCTTCACAAAGAAAAATTATATTTGCACAGGCTCTAAATTTAATTCTGTGTTACGTCTTGGGACATTTTATTAAGGCCAGCAAACTCCATGTGGATCTACTTGGCACGGCAGGAACTAGCATCAGCATCAGAAACAAGATACTAGAGCAAGATAATTAAATCGGGTCCCAAAGATCGCATCTCTGGTCTCCTGTCCATAATCACATGTATTTTTTGTTCTAATTTTTCACTGTTAACCATAATATTGAACAGGAATTTGCTTAATTAAGTTCCCAGTGGTTACCCTAACCTGTCAATCTTGACATGAGAGGAGAGAAAAAAGTCCCAATTACCCAGCCGCCCCAAAAAAGTGCCCCAAATTGAACGACAGGTGCTTTCTGGCACGCGATCCTCAGAGACGTCCATTCTGACAACAATTTGAAACAATGGGTGGGCGAGATGTTAAACCTTGTCAATTTTAAGGCTCAGTTTAAAGTTCTTTGTGTTAAGATAACATCTCAATTTGAGGGCAACTGGATGTGTAATAGCTTAAAAGGAAGAGTAACACTGGCCCAATGTATCAGACCCATGAACATAATTAGACATGACAACGTTCTTTCTTGTGCTAAAAACTATGTCAAAAACAGGAAAGTGGGGGTTTCCATTACCCGTGCAGCACACAAATATTCGCTAATTACCCAGCTATATCAGCCTAGTCACAGATGGTGAGTTTTACATGAATATTTATTACCATATGCTGGTAAACAGTTATGAATAATGAAAGAGCTCGCTAAAAGTAAAAGTGACCCAATGTCATTCATACACTGATTTATATACTTATTTATTTATCTGACTTGTGTTTTACGCCGTACTCAAGAACATTTCACTTATACGATAACGGCCAGCATAATAGTGGGAGGAAACCGGGCAGAGCCCGAGGGAAACTAACAACCATCCACAGGTTGCTGTCAGACCTTTCCACGTACGACCGGAGAGGAAGCCAGTATGAGCTGGACTTGAACTCACAGCCACCGCATTGGTGAGAGGTATCCGAGTCATTGTGTTGCTAACCCCCTTGGCCACGGAGGCCCCTTATTTATACACATTTACATGTCTATGAGCATGTATTCCATTGGTTGCTCACAATGCACTGCAGAACACTTCACATAATCAATGACAATCAAGTTATTTGGTATAGGAGTTATTCTCACAATCTTTACTAATAGTGTTGAAGACAGACGCAACAAAGTCCCGTTAAGATTTCTATCCACGAGGGTTTAGATACTATCTTGTACTTTTACACCATAGAAAGCAGCATAGCACACACTCAGTTCCAACAGCAGCTAGAAATTAGGCTCTAACAGGGTGAAGATGGACCCCATACCGTGTGAAGATTCTCATCAAAATGAGCTAAACTGGCCGCAGGATGAGACTCAGCTGTTCCAGGCCACAAGTGGGTTCAATTTGGCCGGTGCTTTACGATTCTCGGCACCAGCCTATGTGCTCAAAACTTAGGTATATCAACACCTTCACCTCAAATGTTACACTCAGAGATGACTAATTACCACCTGGCAACAGTTACCTTTACTTGGATGTTGCTAAATACGTGGTTCTATTTTGAACGGTCAGAACAGAGTCAAAGGTATATAACATACATACAGATGTCTCTATGCCAACAAAGCAACTAAATACAGCTTAAAAGTGACCTGTTCAATATTCACTCCCAACAAGGTAGATGTACTGACAAAGTATAAAATGTATCAAAATTCAAATGTTTCTGATACATTTCCATTTGCATTGTTGTAATGTGATTGTACTGTATGCTAAATCCAATGACAACACAGCATTTTGATTCTAGAGCAGTGAAGTCTGACAATATGCAACTACAATTTACCTTGCCTGGTTCTGCTTAAGTCCTGGCTCCAGGGTGAATGTATGTTGATTTGTGTATTTACATGAACAGTTAAAATAAAACCCTTACTGAGGTAAACTGAATAAGTAGACTTCACCAACGTACGGTTTCGCTCTCCATGCTCTAAGTACGACTTTCATCATATTTATTCACGAAACAGGCTGCAAATCTTCCAGGTTCTACCACTTGTCACTTTTCTGTATATACATAGTATTTTATGACACACCTCTCTACCAACATCACCAAAAAGCAAACCAGCTGCCTTTGACCCCAAAGGTCAGGGTTCACTGAGGAAAAGCACTCTCCAGACCTCAAGGTGACAGGTCATATGTTGTTTTAACTTCCTCAATACTTTTTTTAAACTGGAGTTTGAAAATGTGGTTAAAATTGAAGTGATATTTTGACACAGTCACCATGTGACAGCTAGCTGTTGACACAGCTTTAATAGTGATCCGTTCCTCCTGACCCACAAAAAGCAGGCTTCATGGGAGTTGGTGTCCACCATGACGGTGCATAATGTCCAAACCAGATCACAGCCAACCAGGGGGAAAATTGCTACCACCATAATACACCAAGAAACTGTTGTAAATGTGGGCCATTTGAGGGAGTGGCGTTTGGAGGGTAGTTTTGATGGTCCATACATGTGCACTAACTGGAAAAGCCTGACAGTCTATTTTAACAGATCTCTGAAAATTGGATACTTACATTTAAATTTAATTTTGTCTATATTTTTACATCACTGTTTTCATTTTTTTTTTCATTTCAACTAGCTTTAAGGAAGTTTTAATCAAAAAGTTGCTTGAAATGATGAAATGAAAGTCTCTTGGAGAAAAGCATTTCATTCTGTTATGTGGGCCATAAAATTTTTTTAATCAAAAACATAACCCTTCCACACATGGACTATGTTAATAAGTGAGTCACTCCAGTGTACAGACCAATACTATAAGAATGTATCAAGATTTTACCCTTATTTTTTTATATATTTTTTGTTGTACTATCAATCCGCATTAATTTTATGCATGATGACAGGTGTATGTCATCTTTGACATGTACATGTATAGCCAAATGTGTGCATTTACCATCCAAGTGTTCAGGGCCATTAACTCTTGTGAAAGTCGACCAACACCTATAAACCTAGCCAAAAAACATTAGCGTCAACTTGACGTCAACTTGGCCTTTTGAGAGGACACTTTTTTTGCCCATCTTGGAAATATTGCCAGAAAAGTGACCAAAAAAAGTCACAAAGTTTATTTGGATCTGGAGTCAGTAAAATTCCTGAAGTCAAAGTGATTGGGTTGAGCTTGGACTAATAAGCCTGAATAAACACAATTAATGGTAAGAAAAACAAACTTTGAAAATAAGCTTCCAATCAAAGTTAACATTGCCCACAGCTGCAGACCTGGTGTTATCAAACTTCAGTAGAAAATGATTGGAGTTCTTTTCCACAAGCATGCTTTTCCATGCACCTCAACCAAACGTTCACACTGGTTCCACATGCATATAAGTAAGGAGCCAATTTTCTCACTCAAAATAAATACCCGACTGATAATCAAAATGCATGCAGCCAATCCCTGATGGTTGGTTGGTGGCAAACATGTCTTCAAAGTAATTGGCCCTTGAAAAAAAGAATTCACACCACATGCACCTAAAGTTGTCTTCACACAGCGAGATTTTGAAATAAACTTATAGGGAATGTGCTATTTCACTTGACAAAACACAGTCCAAACGCAGATTTATGAAGTCTTACACTCTATTCAAATGGTCAAACTTGACATGTTGATACAACAAATCACACTGTATGAATTAACACAGATTTTGCCAACTGATTCACTGACTGACTGAATTATTTTTTGGTTAGTTTATTCAGGCACCTATTTGTCATAATACACTGATCAGATGTCACCAACTCGATGATTCCATAGAAAATCAGTCATTGCCAACAGAATCAACTACAGTATTATTAGATCTGCCAAATTACTGTTTCAACAGGAAATGGATCCAGTAATACATGCCAATATCCACTGACAGTATTATCATCAATCACATAAGTGCTTTTGTCACTATGGGGCCTCCGTGGCTCAGTTGGCTAGCGCGTTAGCCCAGCGTAATGACCCAGGAGTCTTTCATCAATACGGTCGCTAAGAGTTCAAGTCCAGCTCATGCTGGCTTCCTCTGCAGTTGGTAGTGGGTCCCCCCCTGGTTCTGCACGGTTTCCTCCTGCCATAATGCTGGCCTTCATCTTATAAGTGAAATATTCTTGAGTACGGTGTAAAACACCAATCAAACAAATAAATAAGTAAATAAATGCTTTTGTCACTGTGTCCAACAATATAGCCCCATGATGACTTGTAATATCATCATCATCTGCCACATATGCTTTAGTTGTCAGTGCGTCCAGCAGTCCTACTCACTGTGACGTGTGGTATCATTAGATGTAACAGGTATCAGTGTACTTACCTATGTGTTGAGCACTACCAATACTTGCTAGTGCATGATGAGTTATAGTAGTCTCCTACTATAATAGAGTTTGGGCCAAAGTTCTCCAGCAATACTAGCCACTATTACCAGCAGCGTTCATATCAGTATTTGAAACACTGTGTCTACTCTCTTCGATATGTGGTATGATTCGATTCTCAGATCTGCCCCATCAATGAATGTACCAATGTGCTGAGCAATGCTAACCATGCTTTATACATTATACTACTATCAACAATACTAGCCTCTATAGCCAACAGTATTATGTACCTGTGTATTTCATTAATTAATACACACCGTGCAATACCGTATTCAGATCTACATGAAAACCAACTGTGTTTTGTCAAGTATTTTTTATTTCAGAGTTTTATCAATAAGATCAATACATGTAAGTGATCTGAATGCATGCTGCCATCAACATCAAACAAAACATCACAGAATGCTTATTAAATCCTTACATTTGGACTGAACTGTATTACATCACTTTATGAGGAGCTATCATAAAAAAATTTTTAAAAAATGCAATTTAGCATTTGTTTAATCCAAGCACTGACTGGACAGAAAAATAAACAAACATCCCTTCATAAAATATTTAGAAAGCAACTTTTTCAAGTTCAAAAAGAAATAAACAACAGAGCTTCTAAGCTGCAATTTTACAAAAAAAGCAAGTTGAAAAAATGAACTGAAATGACAAATGGCCTATGATTCATCGGACACAGAATGCAAGGGGGAGGGTCGTAAATAAGCTGTAAGTCCTCATACATGAACATAATAAATTTATCCCACAGCCAATGCAGGAAGCTGTTAGTGACATCCTATGGTTAACACTGCTGATTTATGGCCTGTGAATTGTGTACCGTACTGCCTAAGTTAACAGCAAACCTTTGAGAATTCAAGTGAGAACAATAAACTCGCCCAGATGATACACATGGCATCCTAGCTTTCTGTTGAAATCCAAATCTTTAATTATTTCCATTATTTTTAATTTGAAGTAATGGCACGATACAGACAACTCTTAATTTCCATCCCAGAAATCCTGCGAGGACACCAAACTGAATTTTCATATTACATATTCTGCTGATCTTCACAAACATCAGCACACTGACAGTCTTTTGACTCTCTAGGAAAAAAATACTGCTTTAAACCTACGTTCTATTTCCATTAGGTCCTTTTGTTAGACAACTTAGTAAATTTAGATTCATGTCTTCATCAAAATGAAGCAAAAAAAAAAAAAATCCTTATTGACAAAAACAAAAGATAGCGAGAAATTAGCAAGACAATGGTGAAAACAAAGACTGATTACTTGTTGCAGTTTGAAGGATTAGAGGATGTAAGGTAAGCAATGTGAGTGAATGAGGCAGGCGATGTGAGTGAGGTGAGCGATGTGTAGCTGGCTGCTATAAAAGCTCCGATTTAGTCGGCTATCACCTGTGGAATGACACTCCTCATACATCACAGCCTATCAACGCCCCATCAGTGCTGCCATCAGATTCCTATCTCTGTTAAATCATCTATAATACGGAGCTAAGCTTAAAACCAGACTTACACATTTGTATGAAGGGATGTCTGCTTTAGCTCCTCCAGACCATATAGACCTCCAAACTATTAATTTATACCCCGACAAAACTGGTGTTATTTCTACTATTAAAACTGCTAGGATGATGATATATGGATAAATAACTGTTACCTGCATCAAAGGTCAACCGGGGGCCAGGATTAAAGTGGCCAACGCCCATATGAATCAAACCTCTTAGGACATAAAAAATATATTTCTCTTGAAAGTTTAAAGTTAGTACACTAATTCTTTACTGCAGAACAATGTACCAACCACAATTTGAGTTATTCCCTGTTCTGAGTTTGGATCTCAAAGCACTTGCAATTTATGACTTAATCAACTCTTAATTAAGCTGCCTGATGAATATGAGCCCTGGCATATATATATACATACAACCAACACGATATTATGATTTAAACCTCACCATGATTTTCCTGTAAAGGCTTTTATAATGCACGACATATTATTTCAGTGGATTAGAGCTCTGTGATCCAATTCATGCAACACTGCATGAAATTTGTTCAAAAATAATAAACTTTTAATTAGTCTCCTGTATGGCTACTTTTATTCCTATATCCTCATCTGTCCCAGACCACAATGAGTTAATACAATCAATATTCTCTCTGGCTGTTGGCTTACCCCACATTGGCTTAAGAAGTATAGTTAGCGCTGGTAAATTACCCTGAGTAAATTCATTCTACATACACTACTGTAACTTCAAATGCTTCCCAGATGAAGATGAAGATTTAATAAAGAACAATGAATAGATAATCTGTCTGGGTAATATGATGTTATCCTACTCCTAGCTGTAGATAAGTCACTTCAGCTCTCCCCTACCCCCCCTTTCTCCCCCAACAAAACCTATCCCCTGGGGGTTAAACAGACTAGTACAGCTCCACTCACCATACATATGGTCAGCCTAAGGACCATTTAATTGGTCAAGCTAACAGTATCAGTCAGGCCTGATGGTCAGTGCATGTCCAGAGGCTGGAAGTTGTCAGTCAATGGAGATCTAATCTTAACAGAGGCCAGTCCAATTAATTTGTACAGAACTGAGTAAACAAAGTTCAGTGATAGTCAGCCTTCAGACATCAGTCCCATCAGAGCAGCTAGCTCATCTGAATCAGTTCACATGAGGCCAGACTTTGTAAGTTATAACCCAAATCATCAGCATCCAAACCTTAATAGTAGCCACTAAGCACTTACAGAAGGAATAACCCTTGTAGATAAGCTGTAGAATGTATGGCTCTATATCCCCATAACCTCTAATCTACAGCAGATTAAGCCGGGGTCATGAGTCCCCCTTGAGGGCACAAGGCAGTAAACTTCAGAAACTGGGCAACATACTGTAGCTTTGAAAGAATTCAAGGGATTTAATTAAAATATCACTTCTGGATAACTTAACTTAACAAATCTTTTGATGGTAAAAGTGATGTGTGCTTAATAAAAGCCAATAATAATTAATCAACATTTCTCATCAACCTGCATCCATTGTGTATATTTAGGTGGTCAATAATTCAGCACGCTGTCTTATTAATTGACAATTTGGGGAAAAAAATAACACTAAAATTTTGCCTTATGTAGAAACTGCTTCTGTGATTTTTTTTATATACAATAAACTTCAGGTCAATAATACATGTATATGTTTTCATTTGCATAAACTCATAAAAAAACATTTCTTCAAAGTTATAACTATTAATAATTACTGCTTGTATGATGTGTGATTTTGAGGAAAATGTCATGAGAGACTAACAATCAGTTACTATTGGCCTGAGCCTTTAAGAGCTGTTACAATGATTATTCCCAAGATATCTAGTTTTATTAAATACACTAAACACCCGATGGTAATTTTTTTGTTCATTTGGGAAACAGGCATACAGGTCAACAGGGAACTCAATCAGGATAAAACATTTTTCCTCCGATATTCCTAATAATGGAGATGTTAGACCGGAAGGCAGACTGAATAGAACCCAAAGGCAGGTGTCCAGTTGATTGTTACCTGTCGGGTTCATAAGGCACCTGTGTACCTTGGAGAGGCTGTCATCAGACCATAATGATCAGTCACTGACCACTGCTGCACTCTCCCACTCTTGCTGCACAAAAGACCCCCTCCGGCCATTGTTTGCTCTCTTATGTCAGACTAACCCTTTCTGTCCCTTTCATCTGAGCCAGCTATTAGAGCAGTCCTCTTTAGCACACTTAATTGATGTACAGTCCTGAAGTGTGTCTGACATGCTCCATCAACCCTAACCTTTAAGTCTTCCTTACACAGAAGGCTTCCCACAGAGTTACTAGTGAGATTACCCACCAAATCAGGGCTGTCCCTAATAATTTACATACACCAGTGTAAGCTTTAATGGCCAAAAGGTACCCATTTAACTTCAAGCCAGAAACAAAGTCTGACACCGTTAAAGTGACCAGCTTGCCACTTACTGTCACTGTCCCTTTTTTATTACCTAAGCTTATGTTCTGTCACTTTGCCAAGATATTCACGTACATCATGCACAAACTCTAGAGGGCAAAACTGTCTGGTTTCAATGAAATCACTTTAAAAGAAACCTAAACCTTTTTGACAAGAGAATAAATACTGAAACATCATAATTTGTACAGACAAGGAGTCTTCGTGGCCACACAAGATGACTCTGACGAAAATCCTGTATACAAAATGTACTCATGTCCTCAGGTGCATTTATCAGTAATTTATTTGATTTTTACACCAAACCAGAAAGTCCCCTTTCAGCCAGAACTTGACAAAGACTTTTTTTCTATGCTTTTTAGTCATCAGCCAAAGTAGGAAAGTGCTCCAAACGTTTGGTTTCAAAGCCGTCTGGGATGTTTTGAAGTTGCATCACTTCAACAACCATTGGTCCGTGCCAGAGGCTGAGGTAATCCAGGTGTTGTAGAGATAAACACAGGACAAGTGCTTCCTGAAAATCTCCCTGATTCTTCCACCAAACCTAATGTCTCCATTAACAGCTGCTTGCACAAGTCCTTCGCTTACCCTATGTTCCAGCAGTATGCGGCTGTTTGGTGAGAGCCAGCTCTAACTCTCAACTCTGTAATTGCCTTTCAAACTTCCATCGTTAATGATTTACAAACCTGCCTTGTTTGTTTATGTGCAATCAGTCGACCGCCAAACACTACAAGCCTGAGCCACTTCCTTGCAAGTCCCTGCGTATTCCTTTCCCTATAAAAGCCATTTACCTTTAACGAACGAAAGGGGGCAGGTGGGAAAGCTAACAACTCATACAAGAACTTTCATTGTATATCTGACACCAGGGAAGGAGTGCCGCTTAGAAAGCAGAGAAGAGGTTTAAAAGGAGATCAAACTAGCCAAGCTAAATTTCCTGTGTTGACTAAACAAAACAGTGGCAACTTCAAGACTGGAGCAACCTTTGCAAACTTTTATCTAAACACAGAGGCATAGTTCAGCTGCCAAAAAAGACAGGCACTAGTGACCGCGTGAAGATAAGGCTGTTAACAAGGCTCACTTGACTCTGTCTATCTTCTGTCATTTGGTTCGGAAATGTTGCAGCTACGAAAAGCATTTCGACCTGAGAAACTTTTCTTCAAGTACCTGTAGGAGCACTTTAACCATTGTGGATGGGATTGGATTACTGATGGTTTCTGGATTGGAATAGGAACTTAACCAATTGATGCAGAATTACTGTCACTCTTAAAGTGACCAGTAAATCGGATACCAGATCTGAAGTCAGAGTGTAAGACCGACCTTGACTGGTGTCTTGTTAAGACTGTCCACTGTCTCTAAAGGAGAGCAGAGTGGGAAAAGAGCAGAGGAGAATACAGAGTGAAAGGAATGGGCACGCTGGGGATCTGGTCACAGTGGTATGAAGTTATGCTAAACATAGGGCTCAGAAAACATCCCAGTGCTGTTTGGAGAAGGCCTGGAACAATAAACCAGTCCAAAGGAAGCTGGTATGGGACTGTCTCCAAATATACCATAGATCCCCTAAACACTAACCACTTCAACCACACAAGTCTCCTGAAAAACACCCGCTCCATCTCGAAAAACATCACAGATAAACTCAATTACTCATCCATTTTACTGGGAAAATATCCCGCTTTCATCACAGCTGATTCAAAAGAAATATCATTTGATTTCTTCAAGATCAAAAAAAAAAAAAAAAATATGAATACCATTTAAATATAGAATGCATCAATATGTTATAGCAAAAGTGCATGTATTTAATGAGTAAAGTCAGTATATCAAGATTTTGTCTACCAACCAGCTAAAAAAAACAACATTCCATCTGGATATATGTTTCCGAGCTGCTTACCTAACTGTGCCTGCATTCCTCTCAATCTGGTTACAATACAAGACAGCACACCTTGCTTCCAGGGACGCAAAAATATACAGACAGTAGAAACTGTAATCTATTACCACATTGGCAGGATGCGCCAACATTCAACACTCTTTATTTCTCAATTCAATCCTGTTTTTGTTGTTCCGTATTTACACAAATTTTGAGTCATTCGGTATGGCAGATATAGGATGGTAGGAAATTGGTCTGTTGTTCAGAAATCCGCCTTAGTCCGTGTTGTGTAAGTCTGAGGATGAATGGTGGTAAACAAACAGTAGCTGGATAGGCCCGTGAGTTGACACTAAGCCATTTCAGGCTTAGGGATGGTGTCTTTCCCACACTGATAGTATCACCTTAAGCAAACCCCATAGTCAAGAAGAGAAAAAAAAAACACAAGAAAAAAACCCCAAGAATCTAGATAGCTAAGTAAAACTGAGATGTCACATCTTTAAAACTTGCAAATAAATATATCCCACAACATTCTTTAACAGGAATCCTTGGACTAAAAAACTGGTGACTTTCAAGTGCAATTTACACTAGGCCTGAAAGTTATGGGCACGTAACCATAATGGACCCTCTATTGAAGAAACAGTAACAAACTATCACTTGTTTGGTATGATGACAAACTCTTGAGCAATGTCTCTTTATAAAATGCTAAACTGTGTTAAACAATCTAACTTTATGATTCCAATTAACCAGCATGATACAGGGACTGAGCGGTGTTCTCTAGTCTGTGACAGCTTGTTGATTCTTAGCGCTTAACTGTAGTGGGGCGCTGGCAGTTGACACTAAATATGTTTAGCAAGTTATAAACTGTTAGTCATTACTTATGACACTTCAGTTAAGTTGACAATAGGGGATTAGGGCTGGTCTGCTGAGGTACCCAGGGGGAGATATTGGCCCTGCGTGACAAGCACTACTCCTTAACAACTAGCTTGGCTTTATCAATTTTCTGATAACAGGATTAACTGTTATCTCTCAATTACTCTATTGCTTGTATCAGTGAGAACCGATTACATATCCACTCCAGCCAAAATAAACTGTCTTACATTCTTCAAAAGAAAAAAAAATCCCATAGGTACTAAATGCTTTTTGAAAAAAACTCACTTGTCAAGAAAAAGGATTTGCTAACTACACATTGTAATGAAGTGCCACTGTAATTAGTACTCACACACAGGAACCTGTTCATTTTACAAAGCTAGGTGGATGTCATATGTTGGATTAACTGTTTAATGAAGTGATCTATTCTAACCTCACACCATGTGCTGAAGACAAAGGGGATTATATCTAAGCAAAACCACTTTTTTTGTGCCACAATATTAGTTTTAATCTGAAGAAATATATCACGTTCCAGAAAAAATAATCCGACAAAGTACACCCAACTGAGTATGATTCCTCTTACGGAATTCATGTATGCTGAAACATGAAATTAGAGATTTCTTCTACTATGGCCTTACAGCACATTATCTGCTGATCTTCTATCCCAATCCCATTACAATGCCCACAATAAAGATTTATCAGTAATCAAACCAACTGACATTCTGTTTCCTGACAGACCTTCACGGAAACTTTGTAATCTGATCAGAGACTTCATGGTTAAACAGTCCCAGTATTTCTTTGGTTACAAAAATGCGCCCACAGCTCTCAGGTAAGCTTTCAAAAGCATCAAAAGACTTGCATGGCAATGCCCTTTTGGTTAGCCGGACGTAAGAAGAAAGGGCTAACAAGCAACGTGCAGTAACTGTTGTTAAGGTAGACTAATCAATGACTGCTGCAGCTGTAGAGTGCAGTCGCAGATTACCTGTCCACATCACCTGTAAACAGGCAGCTGCCTCTAATTAAGGTTCTGCTCAGGTGTGCTGAAGTCCCAATGTCAACAAGTTAGCAAATGACTCAAAGAGAAACACAGTCACAAACCAACAGCTTCCTCCTTATTATTCTTGCTCAGCACACAAATGCATAATCACAACAAAGATGTCATTTTTCTTTTATAATACAACACACCATTCATATTTTGTTGCAAACTTATAAATAAAAGGTATATATTCAATAAACATGTATATGCAACAATCGAATGAGCTATAAAAAAAAAAAAAAAACCAGATCCTGTGTCAATAATTCATCCACCTTTTCAGTACAAATATCTATATTCAAATACCTGAGAACATCAGCAATTTTACTCCGTTTTGAAATAACGATGAATGAATAATTTTATGACATGTCACAGACTTGCTTAGTCCTCAATGAGACAAATATTACTATATCCCACACCAGCTCTACAGTACTAACGAAAGGATTTGAACGCAATGAAATTGATTTTCCAATCCCTAAATGATGAAGAATAACATACATACATGCAACACGAAAAGAAAATAATTCAAAACAGCTTACCTTTTGTAGTGTCTGTTGGTAATAAGTCAAATCCTGGCATGTCATCAAAATCTCTGAAGAGATAAGAGAAAGGTAATATAAGTAAAAAGGTAAGACATCCCAGGTGTAACCTTGTTGGTCCTTCCATCCTGCTCCACTCAGGTGAAGTGACTGACTGGCCGCTGGGGGGATAGAACTCAGTCTGTATATAGCAGCTCTGTGATTGGTACCATGTAGATTTTACCTGTGGCACTCCTGCCTGTTCAGTGCCACAGCTGTTCTTCACAGTGTTCACAGTTCTGCCCTTCTGATGGCAGTGACCACAGAGCACCCAGCACACTCACACCTATAAACACCCCAGGAAGAGTTGTGTGCAGAAAGGGGGGGAGGAAGGGGTTGTTAACTCCACAAGGGGGTTACGTAACAATGCTGTACACACAGCAGCCTGCAGTATAACTGAAGGTAGAGTAAGCCTGATGCAATTGTTAAGCTTTGCCGCGCCGAGGACTGGTAAGCTCTTCCGTAAACTGTAAACTAAAAGGATGTCGCCTCTGGTGTGGCACACACAGCCTCTGCTGGCTTGCTTCTCTGTTCCAACCAGCTGGCCCTATACCACTAACCCATCTGCTCTTACACTCATCTAAACATTGTATCCCAGTGGTCAGTAGATCTAATTGACCAGTCATTTGGTCAGTCTGGTACAGACTGCAGGACTTAACATATTAAGAACTGGTCATTTTCAGAGGTAACTGTGGGTAAATAATGACTGGCTGGTTTTCGGGGTGAGCTGGACTGGCATTGGCCATTCTGACACACTCCTTGAACCCCCTTAATAAAAGCTTTGCAGCAGGGTTGCTGTAGTATCCTGCTGTGCCAGTCTATACACTGACAGCCTGCAGTCCTCGCCCTGCCATAGGCCTGGTTACAAGTGACCAGGCTGGTGCTGGTGTTGGAGCTATAGTTACAGTCTTACACCATTTGGAAGCATTACATACAGAACCTGGAGAAAGCACTGCTGTTTGCCAGGCACACCAGACCCAACTCTGACTTGAGATCTTGGACAAACTTGGATCACAAAGTGCAGAGTGAGAGCCAGAAAGTAAGATAAACAATTCAGCCTGTGTAAACAGGGACCCCCAAAGTCAAGAATGTTTAATCAGCCCCAGAGAGACATGGTGTAAGACTGGGCAATGGTCAGTCCAGTTGGTTTGGCCAGACCAGAGCATTGGAGCTTTCACAGAGACAGTAGCCTTCAGCTAAAGCAAACTTTACTGGGTGGGTGGGGTGGGGTTGGTGTGTAGTGGATAAGGGCTTTCTGTGAAGCTATCGCTAGTTAAGTCATCAGAGTTTACATTCAGCATTCCACCCAGGTGACATCCCACTCTGCCACAGGGTTAAATCAGCGATATTTATACATGCCAAATTCTGCTAGGTAAAGCGGACTGCATGGGCCCCTGGCAGAGGGGGCCAAAACCGCTGTGCTGTTGCTGTCAGCCCATAAAGATGTGTGACCTAGATGAAGTGGGCCATGTGTATGTGGCAGTCTTTAATAAAGATTCTTATCTGGTCTTCACAAGCATTCTCTCCAATAACAGTTTACATCACTATTGTCCCACACTGTTAACAGTGTTCCTCTGACAGGCCAGGAAAAGCCTAGCCTGTCTGGAGATTGCGTAACACAACATTAATGAATCTGAATGGATGGTATTATACACATCACAGTGTGTAGATCGCCAGCATGCAACCATGACCCTTTCTGATGGCTCAATCTAAAGCAATTAGTCTCTGATAAAGACATTTGTGCCACTGCGCATTTTAACCCACGTACAATGCATAGTGCTTATGGATTCAAAATGTGTTCAAGTTTTATGGTCACAACATCACAAGTCCCACCTACATTTGCTCAAAGTTTTATGGTCACAACATCACAAGTCCCACCTACATTTGGTCAAGTTTTATGGTCAAATGATTATGAGTCCCACCTAGATCTCATTTTACCACATAAGCAAAGTATTATGTTCAAGTTTTATGGACAATTTAAATAAATATGGGTTCCACCTTAAGAACCTGCATTTTCACACATATCCAAAGTGTATTTTTTATGGATACAAGATGTGTTAAAGGTTCACAGATAATCCAAATAACTGTGAATTGTCCTTCTAGACAAAACACATTACTCATAAATCCAAGTGTGTTTTCTGTAGTGACAGTTATCTGTTTACTAACACTTTCATTCCTTTCATTTTCATAAATTGAAAATTTTCAAAGATAGCTTATCAGTAAAATAAATAAATAAAAGCACTACGAAACAAACTTTTTTTGTTAAAATTTGTTACAAAATGTGTTCAAGTTTTATAGATACTTCAAATAATTGTACATGTACTCAGAGTTTCCTTGCTGACAAAATTATCCATTATTCATACATGTACATCATAGTATATATTCTACAAAAACTGTTATCCTTTTACTAACACTTTAAATGAAACTTTCAAAGATAACATATCAAAAAAAAAAAATAAATAAATAAAAACTCCAGGAAATGCACTTTGAGTACTTGATAAACCTACAAGGAATCAAAGATTACTCAACTCCAAATGAATTCAATGTTCCTGTATTACAGTAATATGATAAGAGGGTTTGATGATATTTAACATCTTAAGTGTCTCATTTCTGTGTGGTCTGAAGCCCATGGCTATATGGGCTTCCCAGAGATCCTGATGGAAGAAAGGTTCAAGACTTATCATGGCAGATCTAACTCTCTGGAAACACAGTGAAGTAGCTGATGGCTGGAATGTTGGTTATTCCTTCAGCCCTGCACCGTTATATTTCTTAAGTATACATGGATGATAGCTTGCTGCCACAAACCATACATTTCCATCTATCTATATTTTCTGGGAGGTTGCCTCAATCTGCTATATACAGTCCACCCAAGGGTGAGACGAAAACATAAACAATCTACCCCTCCAAAATAACAATTAGCAAACCTACAAAAGGCTTCCCAGATGCCTGGCTGTAGTCAGCCTGACTGATCTGTTTATATAAACACCTCTAGAACACCACTTGGTGAGTAATCCCATTCTCTGTGCACAATACTGTAATCAGTAGTGTGTTTGTGACTATTGTGTAGCAGCTGTCATAGGGTCAGGAGTTAATCTAGATAATCCCCCTTAATCCCCTGACTGAGGTCTCACACCTAAATGGCTGACAGAGTGGTACAGTCTTGATTTGACATGAATACTTGTGTGACATCTTGACTCATGTTCTGTAGGAAAACAACTTAATACTACTTAAATATACGAATGGTATAAAGCTTTACAAAGCATTTTCAATTTTTTTTAACATTTGCTCATAAATCAAAAAACTCAAAACATATTTTAACTGCTCTGCTAAGAAAATGGTGCTGTGTGAAGTTCAATGGAATGAAAAACTATTTCGAAAAAAAAAAAGAATCTTTCTAAATATAATTAATTTAAAAAGTTCAAAAATTCAGCTTTGGAAAACATAAAAGGGTTTATTTATGATCATTAGCAATATCGTTACACAAAGTTCACCACAAAAGGCTTCCACCCATGAAAGAAAATGATTTTCAAGGTCATTGAGAAACCTAACTGCTTTCCAGCACTTTCAATGGTCATTCAATTAGATAACAAACCTTCAAGTGGACTCAATTACATGTATACTAGGTATCAACTGATTTTGACAATAATTCAGTATGGTATTTAACATTGAAAAATAGAAATATAATCTTTTTCAAGGATTTTCCAGGTCTTGAAAATGTGTTATTTGAAAACAAATTTCAAATACTTTCAAAGGTTTTAAAGACCAAATGTAACCCAATGTACAATAAGTATGCATTATTTCTTTAGAAGAAATCTGGATTCTGGGAGAGTCAGATAAAGATATTAAAAGTGTACTCCAGAGATTTGTTACTAGCAGTATCACCCACTCTTCCCTTAAGCTTCCCCCTTCCCCACTCAACCTTCTCTCCCTGCCCCCACCAAAAGGCTACATGTACATCTCTGGGCTAAGACTGATTTATCCCCACCTGAACAGTTCCACCTGTTCCTAATTTACGCCTCCCCCTGAGCTGGAGGATGGGCTTAACTGAGTCTACAAACTATCCATCACTTCAGGCCACTGGAAATGCAGTCAGGCCCCATACAGAGGGGAGGCTGGGGCCCAAACAGCAGGTAGATTTATCCTTCACAGCTATCCCCATAAAACCTCCCGGAGAGAGATGCTCATACCTGACCATGCTTAAGATGTCTTAACCCTAAGTACTCTAACACACCTGTTTCCCTTATTCCAATAAAACATTTTTTTTCTTAGAACTTGAAATGTGAAAACCTAGCTAGGACCAGTTGTTAAAAAATGCACACTGTATTTGGCTGGCTTTATAGCCATTATAGCTTGCACTAAAGATCTGTATCTAGCGCATTACAAAAACACACACAGGATATGAAAGTGCATGCTGGTAATTTTCTGTATTTCACCTGAAGTTTGCAATGTAAAATGCACTTTCACAAGATTAGAAAGGACTTAATAAGATACAAGCACCAAAAATTTTCTGACAAGAAATTAATCAAACTTTACAAAAAAAAAAACTCTTAAGTGGCCAGATGACATGTAAGAATCAACCAGAGTGAAGCAAAATGTGCCATCGGAAAAGTGGTAAACTTTAGGTGAATTTAGTGCACCTGTACAGTTACTGTGAGTTGATTTTTCATGCACTTTTTACGCATACAGGCACATATTTATGTGATTCTTCATACATTTTTTACACACACAGGCACATATATATGTGATTCTTCCTACACTTTTTACACATACAGGCACATATATATGTGATTCTTCCTACACTTTTTACACATACAGGCACATATATACGTGATTCTCCATACACTTTTTACACATACAGGCACATATATATGTGATTCTTCATACACTTTTTACACATACAGGCACATATTTATGCCAAATGCACCTGTAACTGAACATACAGTATCCTCACTGTGACAGTACCAATAAACTGCAATGTCATATGGAGAAAACAAAAAGGAAATTTAATGTCACACTGCAAATTTGAGAGCAAACAAAATTACCCAAAAATATGAATGATTAATGATTTAAAACTATTTTGCTGTTCACTTTTCAAATGATGTACAGATAATAAAAAGGATGGAAAAAACACACACAGGATACTGACTAATGTTGAAATTACATCTGCTATTCCAGGACAATTCCACTGTTTTTTTTTTTTGGAAATAACGGTGAACAGATCATATGTGGAGTGCTCAAAAAAAGAGGTCAATATTGACCCATATCCCATCACTTCTACATGTATGTACATATGCTCCATGTATCAATAATACAGCTCCATGTGCTTTCCTCTGGAAACCTTACTTAACCAAACAATACTGCTGTTATTCAAGTAAGCATGAATCCCCTGGCACCCTGTGTCTGTCAGGGCATATATAACAGGGAGCAAGCCTTATTTAAAAGTAATTACACAGTCAGCCAGCATAAAATGTTTCCATGGTGAAAGGCAATCGTGTGTTGATGGTATGTCACTGAGTGGCTGGCTGGGAGGGGGAGGGGGCATCAGAGGCTAAGACTGGACTGTGAGACAGACCATGGCTTACAGGGTTCTCAACTTTCACAGTTCCATGCTCCATCAGCCTGTTATGTTCAACCTCTTTAATCTGACACAGTCTGACCATTTTGCTTGACCAGTCCAGACAGCTACTGGTTACCCTGGAGTGCACACCTATTTAAGACTCAAACCATGCACGCTGGGAAAAAAATTCCAAACCAAATTAAGTGACCATTTTCTGCGCATTTCATTTGTCCAGCAGAATAAGGTTGTAACTATCGCTCCAAGCAAAGAGTGTGACTTTACAACAGTGGGAGTATGGAATAACATGAAATGCTTTCATTACTTTAGAAGCGGATTATAGGGTTGGAAGGTACTCCAGTAATTACAGGAGCATGAAGTAAACAAAACACACCAGGGACCAGTCTAAACAACACACCATGAGCCATTCATGGGAGGAAATAATAGCCTGAAATGCTTCCAGACACAGGAGAATGACTGGAATAATGCAATGAGCCGACTCTCCAGGGGTTCAGCTGTATCCATCAGAGCAGAAAAAGAGTCCAATCAACAAGGGCTTGAGAAACCATCATTCTTACCTCCCTTGTTCTGTATCAGTTTCTTTCCCCAGTGATTCCCAACATAGTTTGAGCGAATTGTCCTGACCAGCATTAGCCATCATAGATATCTGATGTAGTGAGTGGGCAGATTCTTGATTTGATGGCAACATACCACATCAAATTTAAGAGGATTTGAAAGATAAGTAAACACAGCACCAACAAGCCTGAACCAAGCCACTTTTAAATGCCACAAAGCTCTTCTGTTTCAAGCAGTCTTCTTCTGATGCAGAGTGCCATACAGTGCGAATATGGTGTATATATAGCCAGTTATCAGTTTAACGTACCATTAAACAATCAGTACTTTATAAACACACATACATCTTCAGCCAGAAGCATGTCAGAATTCAGATACTGCAAGTTGTAAATCTTTCACTACAAACTTTTTATTTATCACGTTTATATATAAATCCAAGCAAATCTGACTAAAAGCGAACATATTTACAAGTGCAACACAAATGTTTTAATGTTAACTTCAGGGTTCAATGTAAGGCCGCACGGACACGCTATAGCTATCAGTGCAAGTTCCACCAGTTTTAGACAGCAATGTTCTCTTTCATACACAATTTGATATAGGCTTAAAAGCGCATATATACATCCTGTCATGCAATATGTACATACCAGTACCAATAACTCATAGCTGTTTCCTACAGCGAAATATAAGAACCCTGCGTGTTATACTGGAATAGCTGTCAGAATTAGCTAACTTCCACCAGTTTTGAGCTACAATATTTCCTGTTATGCACAATTTGTTCGTGGCCTAAGGGTAGATATGATGTCATGCTGTGTTACATGGAAATAATTCTTCTGCTTTCCCACAGGGTGATATAAACCATAAGCATTACAGGATTAACTCTCACAACCAATTTCCACCAAAAACTTCTGTTTTGTGCAACCCTATTTTCTGTTATGCACACTTTGTTAGAGGCTTTAAGGTGGATATGAACTCTGTCATGCAGCGACACACAGCAATAATTCTTGTACACCTTGAGCATGATAGGAATAACAGCACACCAAAATCAAGCCACTAGCATATCTCTAGCTCCTTGGTATCTGTCTTCTAGCACTACATTATATTCATACCACTGATTTAGCATTTCTCCTCAGAGATTGTTATGCCTGTGGCATTTTGTCGTTCACAATTTCTTCAAGGCTTAATGGCAGATTCACATTCTGCTGTACTGATTTACACACAGCAACATGACAATGATTCCTCTGCTTATGGCATCCTATAATATTTTGAATCTTGTTTGTTAAATGAATGCCTATCAGAACTAATTAGAACTGATTACACCAGTTCTGGGTTACTATATTTTCTACCATACATGATTTGATTGTGACTTATAGGTAAGATATACACTCTGCCATGTGATGTTGCACTGGCAATAATTCCACCGTTTCCTTCAGTGAAACACACAGGCCTCGTACATCACATACATGTTTATCAGAGTTTAACCTCTAGAATCTTGTATCACAGACAATATTACAGGTTTAAACGTAGATTTACACTCTGTCATGCAGTATTACATGTGCAGGCCAATAATTCTTCCACTTCCAATAGCCTGGCCTTGATATTTTGTATCTTCTGTGTGTACAGAAATGGGAATATCAGAACCAACTTCCACCAGTTTGGGGCTACAATGTTTTCTGTCATACATAGTTTGTTCGAGTCTCGGAGGTAGATATAAACTCCGTCATGCAATGTTACCATATGCAATAATTCTTCTGTATCCCACAGCAAAATACTCTCTATCCTGTGCATTAGATGAATGGCTAATTGACATTAAGGCTTCCAGACATAGACTTTGTCGGAGCCATTATTCAGTCTAGGTGACCTTTTGTTCGTGCTCCTGCGATACTGTGTGTAGTCTGCTGAATCCAGTCCCATCTGGACGATAGATTATGTCTCATCCCTTGTAAAATATAATTACTGGACAAATATGACCGGACAAACCCTGGCCTAACTAGGGTAGAAAGGGTGTAATTGCATCAGTCAGAATTAGGTTGTCTTGTCTCCGTCAGGCCTTATGGCTTCAGACATGCTGTCTTTGTCTTATTGCAGTCGAGCAGAACAAGACCAGCAAAAGTCAACGAAGATGAAATTATTGGTTTAAATAAAGACTGGCCAATGCTGTTCAAATAAGACCCTCATTGGATTAAAGGCACTTCTGTGCGTTCCCCATGAGGGCCTCATCAATAGGTTGTAATTAGCCTGTGTAGCACAGTAACCAGCCATGTAACCCTTATAGAAAAAAGGGGCCTCTTGACAGTACAATGTCCAGTCAGGTGCCTTCTTGAGGGGCACAATGGTGTTGCCAGTTACTGGACCGTGGCTTGACCAGTCCTCATGCCTGTCTGATCAATGGCTACACTCTACTAACCAGTGTCCACTTCACTGCAGTTTCCACATCTGGAACAAGACGACTTCCCTGCTACCAATTTGGTGTCAACACAACCCATCAGTGACATTAAAAGTTCAAAATGTCACAACCCTTGTTAACCAGTGCTTCATTGCATCCATCCTGCCCTCTATGTCAGTGACAGAATGCATGTTCTGTAAAAAAAAAAATATCCTTAAAACATCAAGGAACATTTTGCTTGAAATTACTCCTCCAGTAATTTTTTTGTTTCCAGCACGCAGTTAAGTAAGTTAATTTTCCAACCTTTTAATCAATTAAACTACAGCCTAATTTGACAAAATTTAATGAGCACTTAACCAAGATTTTAAAATACTTCTTTGAAGTTCTTCATGTTATCATGACTCAAACTGCACTGTAAACTTGTCTCTGCAGAAGCAATTTATTATCAATGCAAAAAGTCCACCCAATAAAAAAAAATCTGATTTTGATATAGCCTCATGTTGGTCTTCATTCTTAAAAAAAAATGAACATTACAGTTCATTCCATACATGTGTGACATCAAATATTCAGGTGTGACTTTCAGTGAGGAGGTACCTGACTGTAATTTGTAGTTTACTTTAAGTACTCCAATTTCCTGCCCTGATAAACCTGAACACTGTCATATAGGACAGTGAAAAAGTCTTCAGCATGGCACTGAACATCAATATAAAAAAAAAAAAATAAAAAATTAATATTTAATTGGTGTTACATATTTTCTCTGAAAAACCTTGAACTTTTAAGAGAAAAGATTATGGGTTGGGAAAATCTGATCCAACAAGATGGGAGTGACGGGTATACATGAAAATGTAATTTATAAACAGCTCAGCATAATTATAATTAATTACTTCATCATTAATGGTAAAACAGAGTAGCTACTAAATGCATTACTGGGATTTTCCAAGATATGTTACGATTCCATAAGATAACAGTTCCATGAAATAAAAGTTCTGTGAGAACAGTTCCACGAGATAAGAGAATAGTGGCCTGAGGTGGGAAGAGTACGCAAGAGCTTGTGTAAGGGGGTTTGTTATGCCCCCAACCCCTCTCTCTGTGGTCCTCTCTCAAGCAAATCCCAATAACAGACGTCTCCCCTCATATGGTAGCAATTTGCCTAAGCAATAGACTGGCCAGCTCAGATTTCAATTCCTCAACATACTTCAGCTTCCACTCAGGGTTCACCACTTTTGCATCACACACTTTAACTGCAGCATGGCGACCCGCACACTACTGCTGTTTAGGGGTGACGGCAGTGCTTACAAACCTGACTGTGCCGCGTTAAATCCTTGTAGCAGATTTTACCGGTACAAGGCCATTACGCTTTCTCCAACAGGATATCCTCTTAATAATGGCTCAAGAAGTTTATTCACTGGAATAATGTACATGTAGCTGTTATTAAAGATTTGTGTTCATGGCCAGAATGCAAAACTCAACTGCCTATAAGCAGCAAACCTAGCATATACTGATATATATAACATACATTTAATTAGTTCAAGCACTAAAAGAATTTCATCTATGGCTTGGCATGTAAAAATGTACTTCCATGAGCTCATAAAAGCCTTAAAATTAAACTTTTGATGCCAACCCTTAAGTTTTTCTGATAATGAATTAATCTGAAGCTTCATGAAACACTCTTTTCCCCCCCTGGGTTCTGCCCGCTTTCCTCCCACCATAATACTGGCCGCCTTCGTATAAGTGAAATATTTTTGAGTAGGGCGTAAAACATCCATCAAATAAATAAATAAAACACTCCAAAGTTGCCCTATAAAGTGGATGAATAAATCGGAATCAAGCAAAATGTGTCACCTGAAAAATGCTAAATTTTAGGTGAAACACAATAGTTTCAAAAGTTCAAAATCCTCACCTTGTGAACATGTACAAAGTAACAACTGGACAGTTATGATGATTAATGTTATAACAATTTGAATATCTATTTTCAGAAGAGAATTAAAAGACATAAAATTCAAATTGCAACAAGAGGATAATGGCTGAACAGCATGTTGGCAATATCCCGGAGACAAAATGTGTGACAAAGAGCTAACAGATTAACACATATGTTAATATCCATCAAGCTTTCAATGACAACACAGCAATCTGCGTGGTGAAAGAGTTCAATATTGATTCTGGTTGTCGTTGAGGTGCTCAGGACATGGCTTTGTGGCAACCCACATTCACCCAGGTTATGTCCCTTATGAAGCTCTTTTTAATTCTGCTTGGATGGACCTTTTTGGTCATGTTTGTTAATGACCGTTCCTTTCCCCATCAATGATGTCAATCGGGGGTCAGGATAAGGCAGACATTACCCCACCTCTAATCAACTGGTCCCTGGACATTCCCCAAGACTCTATAATGCTCTAGCCAGATAGGCTTTCTCGATTTACCACAAAGATCTGAGGGAATTCCCCTTGCCCGAGGCTACTACTTGGGCTTCTGACAATGAAAATAGCGGGTCTGTCTCTGGATGTCTCGCTGTTGGTGTGACGCCCCTTTCGCCAACCCACCTCACCCTGCCTCTATCCTCTCCAGTAGTAATTAGGTATGAAGATGCCCGCGGGCAAAAAAAAACTGTGCAGACTGTTGACTGTTTATCAGGAAGTGTGGGGCAAACCCCTGGCAGTGTGGCTAACCTAAACAGCTTAGGATGCCATCACTGGGGTGAGGCCGCTCACGGGGAAAACACAAACCCGTGAGCGCAGCCAGCGTGCTGGGCAGACATCGAGTGAGCAAGGTAATACACCTAGTCACTTTGGTAAAAACACTGCGACTGCGATTAGGCATAACTCCTAATGTAACAAACAGATTCTGAAACCGCAGACTCTCTAAAATGGCTGGAAGGGAGCAAAGCAGCTTTTTGCCATCTGGGAAACAAGGTGATATGTATGTACATGTACCTTTACACGGTGATTTCACTGGTATTTAGTACATGTATACAGGCAATGTACTGGCAACTGGAACATGTATGAAGTCACCCTTTGGACTATAATTGCATGTACCTATAACAGCTGTATGACTGATTTCTGGATATATTTATTTATTTATCTGATTGGTGTTTTACGCTGTATTCAAGAATATTTCACTTATACGACGGCTGCCAGCATTATGGTGGGAGGAAACCGGGCAGAGCCTGACAGATACCCACGACCATCCGCAGGCTGCTGACAGGCCTTCCCACTTACGGCTGGACAGGAAGTCAGCATGAGCTGGGCTTGAACTCACAGCAACCGCATTGGTGATTTCTGGATGTATGTATTTTGACTTCATCATAAGGACTGTTTTCAAGCCATACTGAAATTTGTCTATGCATCAACCTAATCTGATAATATAGGCATACATCTACAGATAAAGATCACATCCAAATTTTCCAGCAACTGCATGATTTTGGACTTTCAATATTCTGAAAGTCTAATGAAAAATATTTCCACTCACAGCTCATTAAAAAAGGGTTTTTTTTTTCTTCAAATTTTTGCCCATAACTGTATATAACATCAGGTTATAATGTCAGGTTTCGGCTAGTTATATGTACAGACACTCACTTCCTCCCTAATGCAGTCAAGCCTTCCTGACAGTCTTTCCTTAATAGATATTCAAAAATTCATCAAGGTTAATCATTTTAGGATTACATGAGTTCCAGTCCTATTGTGTCACAAAATGTCAATTTGATCCACCCCAAGAACAATCCTATATACAAATCAGTCACCTTAATGTAAGTTTGCTTTGGAGATAAACTATTTACCCCACTATGATGACTTCGCTCAGCTTACAAAAAAAGATCAGAATAACATTATACGGTAAGATTTCCTGGAAAAAAAAATGATGGAAAAAAAGAGCAAATCCACAAAATGGCAATCTTCTAGGTTTTATCCTTCTTAACTTAGGTAAACATGTGAGCTAGACCAGATGCAGAGAAATACATTCCATGCAACTTCTTGTGAAATTCTCCATGGTTTCTGGTCATAGCTACTGTTAGTTTAAACAAAACAGATCTTTGCCCACTAACCAGATTCCCAAATAGAACTAATGTCAATTATGCTAAATTGGATCGGTCTTCTAAAGATACAAGATAATTGGGTTACCGGGCTCATGTGTCCATTTCAGAATCCAGTGCTTACAGCATTATCCAATGATTCACCCAGTGGCTGAGACATCAACCTAATTAAAGTTACACAGCGAAAGACAAACAGTAATTTGATAAATTAACTGGGCTGTTATCTACCATGTAAAGACTGGAAAAGTATACAATGAGTTATTTGTTGTTTGTATCTTTTATTTTACATATGATTAAATAATGCTTTCAACATTATTTGAGAGTTTATGTGACTGAGCCCCTTTTTGTTTTGAAACATGCAAAACACGTACTTGCCAAATTAAAATTCTGAAGACATGTGACTGGTCCCGGGATTGAACCTAAGTCTCTTGGTATGAAGACCAGAGAGTTTCTGAGTAACCTGGCAATTGACAAGCATCGTATTCACAACGTAAAGAACTAAAAAATAGTCAAATGGTAAAAAAGCACTCAGTGTTAATTATGTGGCAAATTAAAGAGAGGCTAAGAATGCCAGGAGTAAACTATTCTACAACTTTACAGATTGAGTGCTCAGTAAGTCAAGGACGAAGCATGTGGAAAAAAGGAGCCAGAGGTTGAGGTTTATGGCATGGACCATTACTCTCTAACTGTGACCCATAAATCAGAATATTGCTGGTTTTTGCGGCACTACACCAGCTGATGTAACCAAAATGATGAAGCCAGAGAAAACTATCCTATCTCCCCCTTTTTAAAAAGCAAGATTTAACATCAACCCTACAGAGCCACCACTCTTCCTGAAATAAAAAGATCAGACGTGATATGGGAAAAATTATGTTTTCTCTTCCAGCTGGAATTCTGTTTGAAGCCATCTTGGCGTTTTCTGACCTTAATGTATCTAGCAGTCATAGCTGTGAGCCAGGCTGACAAGAGTTAAGGGGTAGCTTGATGGAGAAAGGCAGTTGCTTCGACAAGGGTGGGTTGAGTGGGCAACACAGAGGCAATTTGTCAGGAGCAGATATATAGCTAGAGTTTTCTAGGACTTCCCAGAGATTATCCAATCAGGAATGCCGTAGACAGCAATGGATCGCTTCCCGTATTGCTTACAGCACCAACTCTGCCCCATAGCAGACATTGTCATTTACAAATAAGCTGATCTATGTGCGACATATGGAAGACATCCCACAATGCTTTTGGGCAAAGCCTATGTGATTAACGTGGCAAAGGAAGCAGCGCATACACTGCAATTCCTCACCTTTAAAAACTAACAATAGATACCAGCAGACAAAACAAATTCCCATTATCTAGAGAAAGTTTCTGTTCTCTGTTTTCCATTAGAATCTGAGATGACGCCTGCATTATGGTTGATGAGAACTTCCTCACTCTTTCAGCCATCTTGCATTAATTATCTTAAGAGTGTATGTTTCCCATCAAGAAATATTTTGAGAGACCTACATTACTGACTGAATATTTGGGTTCCACTAAGATGCTTGCTTCATAAAGTACCCGTTCTTGTTCAAGAAATGATTTAATGCCAGCTCACAACTACATAATTCTGTCCAAACAACTTCTTTTAGTGGTATTTAGAAGTTGGGGAGTGAATACATGCAAGGCAATAAATTACGTTACTGATGAAAACTTCTCCCTTTCTCAAAGATGAAGTTTTGGTGTCGATTCTAACATCTTTATCAAAACAATGACTGGTTTCAGCATTGATTTCATTGATGAGCTCTAGATTTATTTGGAAATAGAAACGTTACTTGTATCAAGCAGTTGTCACCCAGAAGTAAATTTCTGACATGTTGACAAAATTAACCACAATATGTGGCAATTACCTTATTGCAGGAAAAAGTCAATTCATCAACAATGTGAACCAAACTAAATCCTTCCTGAAGACTCATCCTTTGATTTTAAAAAATGTATCACTAATGCTGCAAGCTGTTAATAATTGGGTCATCTGAATTTCAATATAGAATGTTGACTACCAAATGCATTTCAAATGAAATAAAAAGTACTGGCATCAGCCATCACCAACAACCATATACCATGAACCCCATCAATCTCTATACTAAAAACCTGATCTCCATCAACAAATTTGGTCAAATTTGACCTGGTAACCTTCCAGCATTATAACTTTTCAACAGCGACATGTTATGGTCTATGATAATATGGTCGTTTCCATTGGTCATTGTGGATTATGTTAATTAGCTATCTGTATCAGTTGTGTTTCATGAGCTCTCTCAGCAGAGGTGGTAAATGGAAGGCTAAGGACCTCTGCATGAGGAGCGTACAAGCCGTTCTGAATCCAGTCAGTTTTCTCTGTTACATTAGTGATCCTCACATTATCATGCCAACAACCATTTGAAAATGTCTAAAACACATTGCTTTACAGATCACCAAGTTTCCCACAATATGGAAATACTATCATGGCTGACAGTGGTGTGTTTTCTACTGTCAGTCTAAGAGGAGCTCCCAGAGCTGATGGTAAACAAACATATTGGCCATGTAAAAACATGGGGATATCAAATAGGCTTTTACTTAATGACCTTGTGGCATTTCGCTATTTACAAAATACCACTTAGCAGGGAATGGAGAAAAAAGCTTAAAATTCCAGCCATATTAGAGGCTCATTCAGACAGGTAACCTGACAGAGATGGATACAAGGAAGACAAAACCTCTTGAGGTGCATGTACACGTGTCTAGTGCACAGAATGTACAATGACTGCAGGCTGGGTAGTTTTCCTTTGGATCATTATATATACATACTGTATAACTCTTGACTCCCAACCTAAACCATTTCTATGACAAAGAGGAGTAAAATTTAAAGGTTAATAAAGACCAAATTTCTAAGAATTTTTCCACATGAAGAAGTTCATCAGAGAAGTATCTCATGTTAACACTTGTGAGAGCAAAGAGTTAGGATGAGTTAACAATTGGATGACCATCTGATTAGGATGGGTTGACCATCTTGATCATGAAGGCTGTAGGATGGGTTGACCATCTTGATCATGAAGGGTGTAGGATGGGTTGACCATCTTGATCATGAAGGGTGTAGGATGGGTTGACTATCTGATTAGGGCAGGCGTCAGATGAGTTGATCATCTGAACAGTATGGGTGTAGGTTGGGTTGGCCATCTGAACAGTATGGGTGTAGGATGGGTTGACCATCTGATTAGGGCAGGCGTCAGATGAGTTGATCATCTGAACAGGATGGGTGTAGGATGGGTTGACCATCTGAACAGTATGGGTGTAGGATGGGTTGACCATCTGATTAGGGCAGGCGTCAGATGAGTTGATCATCTGAACAGTATGGGTGTGAGATGGGTTGACCATCTGAACAGTATGGGTGTAGGATGGGTTTACCATCTGATTAGGGCAGGCGTCAGATGAGTTGATCATCTGAACAGGATTAGTGTAGGATGGGTTGACCATCTGAACAGTATGGGTGTAGGATGGGTTGACCATCTGATTAGGGCAGGCGTCAGATGGGTTGATCATCTGAACAGTATGGGTGTAGGATGGGTTGACCTTCTGAACAGTATGGGTGTAGGATGGGTTGACCATCTGATTAGGGCAGGCGTCAGATGAGTTGATCACCTGAACAGGATGGGTGTAGGATGGGTTGACCATCTGATTAGGGCAGGCGTCAGATGGGTTGATCATCTGAAAAGGATGGGTGTAGGATGGGTTGACCATCTGAACAGTATGGGTGTAGGATGGGTTTACCATCTGATTAGGGCAGGCGTCAGATGAGTTGATCATCTGAACAGGATGGGTGTGGGATGGGTTGACCATCTGAACAGTATGTGTGTAGGATGGGTTGACCATCTGATAAGGGCAGGTGTCAGATGAGTTGATCATCTGAACAGTATGGGTGTAGGATGGGTTGACTATCTGATTAGGGCAGGCGTCAGATGGGTTGATCATCTGAACAGTATGGGTGTAGGATGGGTTGACTATCTGATTAGGGCAGGCGTCAGATGAGTTGATCATCTGAAGAGGGTGGGTGTAGGATGGGTTGACCATCTGAACAGTATGGGTGTAGGATGGGTTGACCATCTGATTAGGGCAGGCGTCAGATGAGTTGATCATCTGAACAGGGTGGGTGTAGGATGGGTTGACCATCTGAACAGTATGGGTGTAGGATGGGTTGACCATCTGATTAGGGCAGGCGTCAGATGAGTTGATCATCTGAACAGGGTGGGTGTAGGATGGGTTGACCTTCTGATGAGGGAAGATTTTGGATGGGTTGACCATCTGATGAGGACAGCATAGGATGGGTTTACCATCAGATCAGGATGGGTGTTGCTAAATGTATATTGGATGACTGAATGGGTTATCTTTTAGCGCCGTATCAGGCACAATGGTTGACAATGCAAACACACAGGATGGGTTGACCACCTAATTAGCTCTATAAACACACACATATTGTCTCGAAAATTTGAAATTTAGGCTGTATAGCATTAAATGCAGTGAACCAAAACCATCAAATTTTAGGCATTGACCAACATTGTGCAGTTCCATTTTAAAAATGGATACCTACACACCGAATACAATTAGAGGTTTGATAATGACAAAATGCATGTATACTTACGGGTATTCTCCATTAGGCCCTCTTGTTGGGACAGGGGTGGGGTTTCTACCTCCGTCAGCCTGACCGAACACTGAAACGAAATAAAAAAATAATACTGAGTCAAAGAATTGAAAACCTACACACAAGATACTGGGTCTTGCAAGACTTCAGAAGTTTGGTCCTGATTTGCAAGGGCAGCGTCTTATCATTAGAGGGATATGTAAAAACAAAGACCTAACCTTAAAAAGATGTTAACAGCCAATAGTTTTTACCATAAACAGTAAACAATATTGCCATCTCTTTGTACAATATTTTTGTCCTTCATATGACATGCAAAATTGTGCAATCAGAAAGAAATGATAACAGGGTAGAGATTCTCCAACTTGACAAGCTCAATTGCACCTCACCAAATGTAATACTAAAATGATAAACTTAGCAGAAAATACATGCATACATTTATATGTTAATAATGTGTTATGTACTACATGTATATTCTCTCTAACAATTTGCCGAAAAAAGCTTATTTTTTAGCAAATATATGTCATAATTTATAGTTCTTTAATTGTGTTTTTTCCACGTAGGATATTAGCCCATATTCCAAAAAAAAAACTTTAAAACAATTCAGAAAAAAACTTTCTGATACAAAATTGCATTTTACTTCTACCTTGATATCATGAACAAAATTATAATCTGCAATTGACAGAACTGTGATACGGAAATAATTACTTAATCTCCAGAGAAATGAATTCTATTGCACCACCAAGTTTCAGATACTTCAAGGCCCGAGAAGTAGTACTAATATTAACATCTAATTCCACCTGAAGTGGGAAGACATATGTTCTTCAGAGCGATTCGCCGTGGGTGGTACGAATGGTAAAATAATTCAACAAATCGTTAACACCTTACTTTTTCAGCCATTAATTACCCACCTATATATCAGTCCCAGAACTCAGCCAGTTAAGTCTACAATTACATACGCATCATATATAAAAAAAAAAGAGTGTAGACAAATTAGAGTTATTCAGGAGTAACTTGACTGACACAGTTATGTGTTTTTGTCAGAATATCACTGTATTAACCTGTCTATGGCTTTGGTGGTCAATGTAGCGTTTCCCAGCATTCCGGGAGCAGATTCAAAACAAGAACGGAGAAATGGTTAAATTATTTCCACGCCCTGAGCCTGTGTGTAAAACAAAGATGTGTGTAATCTCGCAAGTTTACAAGAGCAAGAGTAAAAACCTAGTAACCCAGTACAGTTGACAGCTTCTATTTCAGTGTAAAAGGGAATATATCATAGAGTACATTTTGCTAGCATGTAGAACCAATGCTTTTCACAGATGGTTACACATGCAAAGGCCCTCCTGCCCAGAAACCGTGTTGGGTTCAGTTAGAAAGTAACGAGTCCCACCCTCAATCCCCATCACTACAGTTTGTGCATTCATTCCACACACTGCGCAAGCTACACAGTACAATGGACGAAGCATGTTGCCTTCTTTATATCGTCACACTAAATATCCAAGGACAAAATGTCATGGTGCGCCAAGGGCATTATAGGCTCTCACTAAATATGAAAATCAGAAGTAGTATGTGGCCTAAAAGTGCTTGTCGCTCAACCATTATGAACACATGAGGTGTGAGTTCAAAGCCAGCCTTGGACAGGGAATTTGTAGATTCCCTACCTTTGACTGCTTCTGCAGCCTTGGATATAATTATGTGGCTGGCGATGCAGTCCAACAATCATTGAAAATCAACACAACTGCCTTCCACCAAAATGGTGTGCATGCCTGTACATAACATGTTGGCAAGTTTGCCAGTACTTTGCCAAAGTCTGGTGGTTTTCGCTGGGCACTATGGTTTCCTGTATACTCATAAAACTGTCACTGCCATTATACAAGTAGAAAACCCCTTGAGTACAACATTAAGTAACAATCAAACAATGTCCTAGAACAAATTGTCAGTGTAATCTACAGGCTTCAGTTCCTCACTAAATATGCAAATCCTCTGGAATTGTAACAGTAATTTCTGTGCTATATCAATTAATGGATGTCTGTGTTTGGTTTTGTAAGAGAGGTGCAATTTTTAGAATAAAGAGATATAGCTTGACAGAGCCATAGAGGCCATCAGAGATGATTTCATCCAGCTCAACAAACCATTCATCTAGCTTGTGTGAATCAAGTTTTTTTTGTTTTTTTTTTATTTTGCTGACAACACCGCATCATTTTCTGTGTGCAAGCCTTAGATACATCTGTACCACACTGTAAAAGATCTCACAGGTGGCAGGCAATTTTTTGCTTCATTTCTGTAGGCTAATCGACAGAAGGGATGCAGCAATAAAGCTGAATTGATTTTCATCAGTCCATGCTACAGCAGCCTATCCATCATTATACCTTGCAGCAGATCTGCTTGTATTAAGCTTTCAGATAGCGTGGCCTGCCTCCCTGACTACAGTAGTCAGGCAGCAGTGTTATGCGCTCTGCAGCTAGTACACGCTGTCTTCCTCCATGTTCCGCTTAAATGTGCATTATCTCCACAGCCCGATCATTCACTTCCGACAGACAAAATGCAAGCAAAATCTCGACAAACAGTTTTAAGGGGGTCATCTCGGGGGCTTGATTCATTTACGTCTCAATTAACCATTTAACAAGCCTCAGCCATTGATTTTACTCTCTGACCCAGACTCTTAGCGATTTGTGATACGAAATTTAACGCACTCAAAATCTACTGCTCTTTTTATCACTCATTTTTATCATCAGCGGCAATGCAATAAAAGCCTGCGTGATGTTTTAATGATTTCCAAGAGGCTACTATACTCTTATAACACATGCACCTTTTTGTCCCAATCCCCTTCTCCTTCACTCCTTCTGTAGATCTGCATTAGAGTACTAGGTCGTGACCCCAAACCAAATGAACTGATGCTTTACTGCTAACTACTTCATTGATTTCTCATTCCACGGGAAACATTTTGCCATTTTCATGTGCAGCCCAGTAAGGCCTCGTTTTTTCTCCAGTCTGCTCACCATTTGTAAATTTGCAAGTCTATGGAAGAGTTTCTTATGGCTGGGATTTCCTATTCGCGTTCGATGGATTCCTGGTTTTACAAATGCCCATACAAGACAATAAAAAAGCCGCTCTTTTGTAGCCAGGAGCCTGAGGCTTTAGAGAAACAAGGTACAATGTATGCCCCAGAAGACACCGCGATCAGCTGTTAGCTCTGCGGCTCCAACCACAGTTATGCTCAATACTGAAATGTTGACTGAGGGTTTGGGGCAAAATCCACTGTCAAAGCTGGCACAGTGGCTCAATGTTCAGGGAGGAAATCAGGATTGGAAAGCCATGAATGTGAGTCAGCAGAGGTAAAAACTTTCATGATAGAAACCAAATTCCTATAGAGTTCTTCATGTGACTGCAAGTAGCTGGCATTCCCCTGTCGCTGAGTCTTAAGTGGCTCCCTTCTTGCAAAATGAACACAGGCTTTTAGTGGGACTGATCCGAGAGGAAATTTGTCCAGGGTAGATAATAGGGAGTCAGAGATGAGGAACATAACAGGTAACTTAACAGTGTGGACTTTGGCTGATGAAAATGGTCGCATGTAAATTATAGGTAGCCCAAATATCACGTTTACCTAGTTCATTTTTGTTATGGGCATGTACTCTAATTCTCCAACCTTTTCAATGGCCTCTGCAAAGACCTATATTTTCAAACATTGTGATAGAACTATGGTGAATAAAGAAGTAATTTGCACAGTTTCATGTAGATCCCAGCCTTTATAGTGTCACAAACAAATCATTTCAGCATTAATTGTCTTCCTAATAATTGTATGTATAAAAGTCAACAAAAAAAGGGTTTCACGCAGAGACTGAAAAGATGGATGATATACAGTTCACATTTACTGTATAACAGCATACAAATCAACTAAATTAATCTATTTATTTATTTATTTGTTTATTTATTTGATTGGTGTTTTACGCCATACTCAAGAATACTGCACCTGTACAACAGCAGCCAGTATTATGGTGTGAGCCCGGGGGGAAACCTGCAACCATCCGCAGGTTGCTGGTAGACCCATTTTTAATTGCTAAAAGCTCACCAATACAACCACATATATGGAATAATGGATACTTGTCAGAAAAGGCAGAATGTTTTGATACAATATTAGAACCCAAACAATCAAATGATAATATACTTATTGCAATGAAACTCCTCCAACCAAAAGTTTGTCAAACAATTAGCAAATAATCTTTAAGCTCATGCACCACAATATGTTAACTTGCATAATCATAATCAGAAAAAAAGGAAATGATTAACTTTATATTGCAATTAGTCCAGAGAACTGACTTGTACCACTGGTACTGTATACCATCATACCAGCAGACGTATGGGGGTCCTCATGATGTAGCTGGGAACACGCTTTGGCCCAATCTAGGCCTGGATGCCATCCAAAACCCTATCCAACATAGCTAACAACTGTAGATATCTGTTACTGAAATTGATCTGCGAATCTGCATCAATTGAGCGTCATTGTGACAGCAGCCGAAAGCGGACCAAACTGTATATTGGTATTCTAACGTCGGCAAAATTGGCCCATTCAACTCCCCTGATGGTTTATCGATGTTGGTAATGGATCGCGTCGCTCCAACATGCTGTCTGTCATCATGGAATTGAACCAGCCGCCGCTATTTGTTTTTAACTGAACCTGGCATTTTTCAAACTCTGCCCTAGATCCATACATTACTCCAACAACCTCTTCCACAGATCTGAAGGGTACATACGACTGTACACCCAGGACGCTAGCACACACACACACACACACACACATATATATATGTATGTATATATGTGTGTGTGATTTGTAACTTTTTCCATATCCTTTAATACTACTACAGAAATTACGACTCAGATCAATTCCAGTTACATGCATAATTAAGAGACATATTGCCTTAATTTACCTGTATTTATTTATTTTATTTAATTGTGGTTTTATGCCACACTCAAGTATATTTCACTCATACAATGGCAGCCAGCATTATGGTTGGAGGAAACCATGCATAGCCCAGGGAAACCCCTGGTAACTATAATGTAAAATGTAACTATAAGCAAAACATACAATATCTATAAAAGTTAACTGTTTTAGCAAATAAAGCATAGGTTTTGGGGGGTTTTTTTGGCTTTTTTCTTCAAGTAAGAAGCCTGTTGTTCATTATATATCAAAGGACACTCCTCTTCATCTGCAAGTGTGTTTTATTCTGAATTCCTTCACATTGTTTTCACTACATCTCAATCAGAAATATTCATGGTGAACCCGGTGAAGGAATTTGGTATGCTAAAAGCATTTCCAGGTTGCCAATTTCCCTTCTGCCCCTCAAAATGAAAGAAAGCCTGGATTTTGCATGCGGAACATGCGGGGACGGACACCTCCCTCATTAATAAAGCAAGAGAAATGAGATTTTTTTCCACGGCGAATTCACTTAATGACTCATCTGCCTCTAGCCATGTTGCCTAATTAGTGCACACTTCAGTTTGGAACCACAGCTATCTGACGCTATTCACGCAGCCAAGATTTCCGAGTTTTGGAATCGTCATCCACATTGGTGTCTCTGTCATCCCAAATTGTTGACCAATAGAGGAGTCGTCGTGTGACCAGTCTCTTAATTCAACCACTGACATTTGCCTAATCAATTTACCTCGTTGCTTTATTGGTGTTAATATGTCATCTGGGAATAGAACAGCTTTTGTCCGCTGCGACGGAATTGCGAGGAGGAAGTGTCATGAAGGCATGACCCGTCTGGCAGTATGTTGGGGGTAATTGTGTCTGGGTAACAGGCACCCCACATAACAACGCACAATGGCATTTCCCCACTTACATCATCTCCATCTAGAATTGCACAGTACTTTCACAGACGAGAGGTGACAATTACAACAACAACAACCCATTTAGCCACCAGCCGATTTTCCCAGCCCGTGCCAACAATCATACTGGCGGATCACGGGAACAACCAAAGACTACAGAATAAAGGTTACCAGTCTGTTCTGAACACAGATCAGCTTGTGTATCACAGTTACAAATGTCACAATGATTTTTTTTCTTTCTCCTGATTCTAATCGCATGGGATAAAATATCACTGATTTCTAACAAAGACCGCCAAGTATTTTTGTCCAAATCTCACCCGAATCATTACCTAACTGGCAGAATTTGCAAATAAATAGTCAGACAGGATAATCACATCGCTCTTTTTAAATTATTCATGAAATATCCATTCACTACTGTAACCCTAATTCCTCAACTTTTTTGCATGTGAAAGAGCAACTTCCAGTGCAATACATGAACATTTTTAATTTGATTTTGGAGACAACAACATTGGTTGGATTGGCCTATTTCAGGGCTTCACAAAAAGTATAATTTTATCAGCCTACACACAATAATGCCTTAAGAAAATATTTGAATAATAAACACTTTGCAAACATGCGAAAAGGATGAAGAATTACAGTAAACTGAGGGAGATACATTTACATATGAATCACAATACAGGTTGATTGATCCAACACGTTAATAGATGACATTCCTTTCTACACCCAGAATATCACGTAATCAATTACATAATCAATCTGCTGTATTTCACCTAAAGTTTAGCTTTTTTGCAAGTGACACATTTTGATTGATCCCGATTGATTCATTCGCCTTGTAGGGCCACTTTAGAGGGTTTTTTTTTTTTGAAAGTTGATTAATTTCTTGTCAGAAAAAATTAAGTGTTAATATCGAATTAGAATCATATTAAGTCCTTTATATGCTTCTGAAAGTGCATTTTCACCTGCCCAAGTGAAATACATATTGATTTCTGGATTTCAAACTTTATGTTCATCCAAAAATCATAAAAAAAAGACCTGCACTCCAATTGGTCTACAAATAATACCATATAAGCACCTGTGCGCTTAACACAGACCCTGCAAAGTTCAAGGCCTCAAGGGTTTCTGAATCTCTAGATATGTCTGTCACGTGAACATGCAGTCTGGAAATATATTAGTCTGAGCTGCTAAAATACATGTAATACATGCAGTACCGAAACTCCACAACAGAAAAAAACGACAGCCATAATTTTGTTGAAAATGGCTGAAAACTCGAACTTAAGTCTGTAATCCGTACCAGTTGAAGCCACGTACATGTGCCAAATTTAAATTCAAAATAAACAACCGGCACAGAAATGGTAAATAATTTTTTCTTGAAAATGGACAAAACTGGCAAAAACCTAAGCCATCATTGTAAATCATCATAGTAAAAACATGTACTAATTAAGCTTGAATTCAACACAATGAAAAAGTTTTATTTGATTTATTTAATATTTGATTGGTGTGTTACGCTGAACTCAAGAATATTTCACTCGCGGCGGCTAGAATAATGGTGAGAGGAAACCGGACGGAGTGAAATAGTTATATATACATATATATGTATCTAATGAACACTTAAAAGTTTACAAATGGACATACAAACTGACAGACAACAATATTACAACCCATCACACAGGCAAGCACATAAAAACCAGTTACTACCATAGGAATAAAAACCTACCAACACTTCCATGATGCACCTGGAGGAGAACCGCCAGTAAAAGCATACGCCAAGCCCTCAGTGGGTACATCCCTGAAAATAACAACGTTAACAACACTTTAGTGGTCATTCTAATCAATATGCTACAGGAAACACACAGAGGTATGTCATAAATGTTAGACTGATACATATACTCATGAATGATTTAAACAGCATAATTACTGAATCTATGGCTACTTTTGATACTGTAATGTGTGCAAACTCTTTGTCTGATTACTGTTAATATTTACTTGTAAATGTCGTGTTTGTTTTGTCACCCTGTCAGAGGGCCTCTGGGAAGAACAGTTTTTGTAACTGACAGAGTAAATGTTCATCATTTGTCACCCTCAAAAAATAAAGTTACATATATATTATGTATATATTTGTATATAATTAGCAAGTGCTGTAAGCTTACTTCCAAAACTTAATTCACTCAAAAGGAGAATTCCTTGTCACAAGATTGCTATAACATCACAAAATTTACCAGAAGTTGTGCAAGGATTTAAATAATCACAAATCTGTGCAGTTGTGTTCAATGAATGCACCGGGAAAATTTGGACAAGTCACAACAGTCAACAAAATTAGCCAAAAGTATATTAAAAAAAACATAAACAAATAGCTAACTTTTCTTACAGTAGTGAAATAGTAAGCAGCATTATTTTTTTTTATTTCTTTTGATTTTGAACCAGTCTTGCTTCATTTAGTGTGATCAGTCTTGTATAAACTATGAGAACAGATTGAATCTTCATAATTTGCCATCGAATCATATCAACTGTTCCCGAACACTCATGAACACAAAGTTTGACCCGAACTCTTTTTCACATAATTTACATGTGTAATAAAGAACTTAATTTATGCATTTAATTATTACCCCTAAATAATGTAGCCCTCTTAGATACTGAATGTGGCGCAGTATCCTGTGCTATGCTGGAGATACAAGTACTCCTGGGGGAAAAAAAAACTTGTAAAAGCTTTCCGCAGCTTTAACCACGGACTGGTAACAGGTATGTTTTGACGGCCGACACAGATAGACATTACCTGGGCAAGCTAAGAGATGTAAAGACAAAAATAGCACGGGGCATCTTTAGACAGCTGGTTTAAAAAGCGATCACTAATGGAGGACCATTAATGGACTGCTGTCATGTAGACAGCTTGGAGAAAAAAAATTGAAAACAACAGACTGATCTCTCTTTTAAAACGTGACAACAATTAATCGTCTGATGTGGTGGTAATTGATGAGTGGTACATCACTGAGGAGGAATCCATTGGTCTTGGTCTTGTAGCTTGTCAAAGTCAGTGATGAATGACTTTCTCTCCACACTTACAAAGGCCAATTTGACATTATCTTTTATCTTGTTGAGCTGTCAATGTGGTACAGGCTGTGATCTCGTCCTACATAATGTAATACTGTTTGTTTACAACTACCTGCTGAGTGACCTTAACCCCACACAATCCTTCAAGTTCCACTGATATTTGTAACCATGAAACACTCACTGCAAAACTTGCCTTTATCAGATGTTTGTGCAATTCGTCATTATGACAATATACAGACACACCAGAGCCATGAATTTTGTTGATTTTTTTGTAAGATTTATGGGCAAACAACTGGGAAGTCTTACAAAATATTTACTGCTGCAAAACAGTAAATATTCACCATCAGAAATGTGTATGATAAGAATGAAGTAAATACACATGCAGTTGTTTAAAATCTGCTTTTGCTTTGTGTCAGTGGAATGATTGTGCCCAAACATCAATCACAAATGGCTGTGCCCAAACAACAATGATAAATAATTGCTCCACTATTACAACTAACGGTGCTCAAACCATGAATGGTTGTGCCCAGGCAATCATGAATGATTGTGCCCAAAAACATCAATCACAAATGGCTGTGCCCAAACAACAATGATAAATAATTGCTCCCACTATTACAACTAACGGTGCTCAAACCATGAATGGTTGTGCCCAGGCAATCATGAATGATTGTGCCCAAACTACAATCATGAATGATTGTGCCCAAACAACAATCATGAATAATTGTGACCAAACAACAATCACAAATGATTGTGCCCAAACTACAATCATGAATGATTGTGCCCCAACAACAATCATGAATAATTGTGACCAAACAACAATCACAAATGATTGTGCCCAAACAACAATCATGCAGGTGTGACCCTGCATTATCCCCGTTGGTAATCACAATGGCAACTAAAGAAATACCGAATAAACAAGATAGATTCAAGCTTTCCCAGCCTGTACTGCCACTATTGTTCTGTGGGTGCCACTGATGTGGAATAAGCCTCTACTGGAATGTATTCTATTTATCTCTGTATGCAAACACACACTAACTGCTCAACAGTCCTTTGATACAAATGTGCCGCTGTTTAGAAATGGAAATTAACTGACCAATAAACTTAATCCATGGTTGATTCTGTAATTGTCTGGTAGATTCAACAGATTAGTGAGTCAAGTCAATGCCCTGCAGAAGTCACCATAAAAATAGAGTAATGGGTTTCCACACCAGTGGTTTTTGTGAGAGCTGTAGGAATTGAAGCCATCAACTGTAAAACTACACCTAGAACTAGTGGTTCCAGTTAGCACATGTATGTTTACATGTCTATGATATAGGTATGCATGTAGAGACAGGGAAGACCTCCCCGTTGACCATGCCATTGATGCCTGCAACACCATACCTATACAGTATAATATGCTTTACTCTTCAACATATTGACTGTATATACATGCAGTAATATTATACAGTACAATTCCAAACATATTGGCTTACAAAATGAGCAAAGTATATACTTACACGTCACCTGAAATGTATTTAGTAACTCAAACTTTATAATATCTCAGAAATCATTAATGTGGCTTATTTCAAAGCCAAAGTTAATTAAATCTTAATTAAACCTTAATTAAAACCATGTTTTAAGCTTTGATCAGTTTTGAATGATCATGTCTATACATACAGCTGTAACATTTGTCCATTTTCTACAAACACCAAATACCTGTTGAAAGTCAGTGAACTTCACCAGCTGACCATTTAATGTTGTTTTGAAAAACTGTTAAGTTCTTAATGCTTGTTTTCAATAGGTCCAAAATTTTACCTGACTGACAAATTCAACACCCAGATTAAAGTGTAGTATATAGATCTTGATCTTTCTTTGTTGCTTTGTAAGTCGAAAACTGCCTTCTGACCACAGCCCCTTTTTTCATTTTATGTCAAAAGGTAAATTTACACTAAAGTCAGTGGCAAGCACCAATTTAGATTTATTTATTTATCTGAATGGTGTTTTATGCTGTACGCAAGAATATTTCACTCATACAATGGCGGCCAGAATTCTGGTGGGAGGAGACCAGGCAGAGCCAGGCGGAAATTCACGACCATCCATAGGTTGCTGAACACCTTCCCACGTACGCAGAATGACCTGGACTTGATCTCACAACGACTGCATTAGTGAGAGGTCCCTGGGTAATTACACCGCCATGCCGTGCTAACTCCCTCGGCCACAGAGGCCCCCCAGAAATTTATAATAGCTGCAAAAAACATCCATAAAAAGCCGATCCTGTAGCTTTTCTTGATATCTTGCATTGTCCATGTACCACCAGATTCTTCTCTAAGTGAATCACACATATTGTTACTGATAAGATGTCAAAACCTATACTGGATTCCTTCACTTCCCTGCTTGTGGGTCTAGAAACATAATGAGTGACAACACTCACCAAAGGAATGCAGGTTTGTAGTTAACTCAAGGGAAAGTTAGTCACTAACCTGGGAAAGTTAGTCACTAGCCTGGGAAAGTTACTCACTAACCTGGGAAAGTTAGTCACTAACCTGGGAAAGTTAGTCACTAACCTGGGAAAGTTAGTCACCAACCTGGGAAAGTTGCTTGGGAAAGTTAGTCACTAACCTGGAAAGTTGCTTGGAAAGTTAGTCACTAACCTGAAAAAGTTAGTCACTAACCTGGGAAAGTTAGTCATTAACTTGGGAAAGTTGCTTGGGAAAGTTAGTCACTAACCTGGGAAAGTTAGTCACTAAGTTGGGAAAGTTAGTCACTAACCTGGGAAAGTTGCTTGGGAAAGTTAGTCACTAACCTGAAAAAGTTAGTCACTAACCTGGGAAAGTTAGCCACTAACCTGGGAAAGTTGCTTGGGAAGTTAGTCACTAACCTGAAAAAGTTAGTCACTAACCTGGGAAAGTTAGTCATTAACTTGGGAAAGTTAGTCACTAACCTGGGAAAGTTAGTCACTAAGTTGGGAAAGTTAGTCACTAATCTGGGAAAGTTAGTCACCAACTTGCCAAAGATCTCTGATTTGTGCCAGGCATTCCGCTTTGCTTCCACCCATAAACATGACCTCCATTGTATAAGTGAAAAATTCTTGAAAGTCAGATTAATCAACAATCAAATAAATAATAAATCAATACATCATTTGATTAATTAGTCTTTCTCTACACTAGAGGTGAATACCTGGTGCACTTGTTGATACACTTCAGACAAACTGACCCCTGATACCTTTTACTTGTATCTAAAACGGCACTTTCAATTCTAGCACATAAATGCATTAAAATGATACTTTTGAAGCCAACAGTTAAAATTTTCTGATAAGAAACTGATCAAAACTTCAGAAAAAAACACTTTTACATGGCCATAAAAGGTGGATGAAGCAGTCAGAATCAAGTCAAAATGTGTCACTCAGAAAATGCTGAACTTAAACTGTGTACATGTATATCGTGCAGTTACAGCAGTGTTGTCACGCAAGTGGGTGTTAGTTACCCAGTGTATAAAGGTGCGACAAGAACAGGTGAAACAGACAGGTGAGAATGGGAAAGCTGGTGACATTTTACCTTTCACATTAGTGTCGGCAATAAATCTCATGACAGCATTCACCAACACAAAACTCGTTTATCTTGCATGCATCTAAACCTGACTAGAACATACACAGCAACATGATCAGAAATAACAAACCTACCGCTACAGAAACAAGATCAAATTTTGTCTTTTTCAATGTAATGCACAGCATTAGACTATCTTGGGAACAACTGAAAACAGGGGACTTGAATGATTTATCACCAGGGTTTAAGATATCAATTATTACGAATAGCCAGAGGGTACACTGTGGCTCAGCTCTGCCTGGAGAAGCTGTATCAACAACGACGCCCTCTATTATAACAGGTGAGAGCTATCCTGAATTACACACAGCTAATTACAGTAGATCAAAGGCTTGATCCGTCTCATCTCCCAAGGTAAATGTCCAGAAAATTGACCCCGTCAGGATTCGGATGAGCGTTAGCACCGGTGTGTAAAATATTGCTTAACAACGATCAGAAGATAGCCTAGCTTATCTCTCGTCTTTATCTCACATAACTACTCTTATTACATAAGCCTCTATTACTATATTAGCTTAAATAAGCCCCAAAACGCCACATTACAGCAGCTTGTTATGGCCATTACGTGGTAAAGAAGTTGCAACTCGCCCATTAACTAATTGCCAGCAGCAAAACAAGTTTATGGAGAAGGATGAGTTTTCCGTTAAACTCAAGCCTGCACACTGGCTTAACGGCTCTATGTTCTTAGCCATCATCGCATGCAAGTTGTAGCTAAACCAAGCCCTTAAATAATAATTCTGATGGCAACACTTAAATTTTTCTCTCACAAAGATGTCCTAATTGACTATATAAGGTGGATGAATCAATCAGAATCAAGCAATCTCTGTCACGTAAAATCACTAAACTTGAGCTGAAATACAGTAGGCTGCTTAACACTCAAAAAACGATAGGAAACGTTTCTTTGTGATTACAATTTCAACATTTATTTATCCATCTTCGGGAGAGTGCTAAATATCCTGCGCTCTCCTGGTGAACTATACATATACATTATGTACTTATTTACTTATTTGATTGGTGTTTAATGCCACACTCCAGAGTATTTCACTTATATGATGGTGTTCAGAATTATGGTGGATGGAAAATGGGCAGTGCCCGGGGGAAACCCACAAGCATCTGCAGGTGGCTGGCAGACCTTCCCACGTACGGGCGGATATGAAGGCAGCAAATGAGCTGGACTTGAACTAATAGCGACTGTAGTGGTAGGAGGCTCCTTGACTTGAACTCACTGCGACCGCATCGGTGAGAGACTCCTGGGTCAGTGGGCTGCGCTAACCACTAAGCCACCAAGGCCCCTACCTTAAACTCTGTGATGGGACTACAAAATTCTGCTTGTGTACAACAGTGAGCATGAAATCTCTTCACCTTTGCTCTGCTGGCTGAGTGAAAAAAAACAACAACCCATCGCTTTGCTAATGACATGCTGATGCAGCAGTTGTTGGCATTTACCAACGGCGTACTAGTGGGACAAGCTTACTACAATGGTGCTCTGTGTTTGGTGTACAAATCGGACTTTCGCCGCCAAAGTCATTACCTGTTGTACACGTACATCAGGCAAACGACAGTGTTTGGCTATAGAACACTGTAGGGTGGAATCTAGGATTTGTATGTTTAATAACATCACTGACGATACATATGTACATGTATCCACAGCATGTCCGTTCAATAAAGTCAATGGCAATGCTGTACATGTACATCCATAGCAAGTCCAATTCATGTACATCCCAAGCATGTCAGTTAAATAAAGATAATGACAATATATATGCACCTCGAGAATTTCAGTTCAATAAAGTTAGGAAAAACAAAACATATGCATCTAGAATATAAAGTTTGTTCAGTATAATATATATATATATATATATATATATATATATATATATATATATATATATATATATATACCAAGCATGCACCCTTCCAATAAAACCACTGACCAACTGCATCTTCAGCAAGTCTGTTCAACTAAGTGGTGCAGGACACCTGAACACAAGTTTGATAACAAGCAAATCTCGCTCTAAAAGGTTATTTTGCCTTACTGGAATTCTCGCCGAAACTAGTTTCCTTTTCTTGTTTTAAGTTGTTTACATATTACATAAAAAACACTCCAAGCATGACCAGCTCATATTACACAACCTCAAACAGATTCCAGTGATCACCTGACCTCCTGAATCCATGCAGACAGCAGAACTCTAGGCTTGATCAGCGTATATTACAAAACCTCAAACAGATCCCTGTGATCAACTAACCTCCTGGATCAGGCACCACTAATCCATGGCAGACATGATCAATGAATAGTACAGAATCTCACACAGATCCCCATGATCAGCTGATTGACCTCCTGGATCCAGACGCCAGAAATCCAAGCAAGATCAATATATATATATATATATATATATATAACAGAAAATTACACAGATCCCCATGATCAACTGATCGACCTCCTGGATCCAGAAAACGCCACTACAGGCATGATCAATGTTCAATTATCAGTATTGACCTTGACTCTGACATTATTGAAGACCCGTATTTGTCTGGTGACACCCCTGATCGTTTTCTTCAGTTAAACGAAAACAAGAATCCCTTGCACTGTCTCTGCACTATTTAACTCGCCTCAATCTCCAATTAGCGCCATCTGTTTTCTCAGCAAACATCAGGGGTGGATAACTTACTAGCTGAGCCGTTACATTTTAAGCTGTACAATTCACCGCTGTCATTATTACTAGATTCACTGTTTACCTTGCTCTGCTAAAAGGCAATAAAGCTAACACTAGGCGAGGCTCGCACAGGCCACATGCATCGACTTCTCTCAGACTGCGATCGAAGCGGGGAGACTGTCGTGGAAGTTATTTTATCCTTAGCACTGGGAGAAGATTTCCATGGACATGCATATAATAACATTTCATAAGAACTTTTCAGACGCATAAAGAATCAGAATCACTATTCTCCAAAAGGTCTGCCCTGAACAAACACGAACCCCTACTGAAAAAAAAATCTATGAGACGGTAGTTACCATACTTGACAGTCTGACACACAAATTGTCTAAGACTGCGGGATAAATTACTGAGTTTTCGTGCAACGACTCTGTATGTTTTATTCACCACTAAAGCATACCAATTAAACACTTGTAATAAAGACAAGGCTTAGGTACACCATTCAGCTCTGAAAACATTGGTCAATTATTCATACGTGTGACTCAGATGTACAAAAAAACTTCCCTATAAATCAGTGATTAATTTTCACTTGAATGTTTGCGAAAGATTACCACCCATTCATCTGGTTCTAGGTGGCACAATATACACAGGCATCCATCGTTTTTATCAAGTTTGGTGACTTGGAACAAACCCAAATCTGACCCCAACAAAACAGGGCCTCTTTGGTATACAGCAGGCTAAGTCTAGCTCCCCGTCAAACATTAGGCTTGTGAAAGCAATTTAGTTTCTAATACCCTAACATTAAAATACCAAGACTCTAAAGAAAACATAGACTTTAGTGCTGTAAGTGACAAGGTACATTACAGCCAGGAATTGCCTTTTAGCCTACTTTACTTGTTGTTAAGTTGTAAATGCTTTAAGTCTATAACCAGTAACAGGATTGAGTGAGCTACTGGTAGAAAACCCCACGTTCCATGTTGCAGATGAAGGGAACCTTAGCAGCTCCAAGAATGTCAAAACTGTACACTGGATCTAACAGCTGTCAAGCTGAAAGTGGAACTCCAAAACCACAACCTGGAATTATAACCAAGTTTGAATCTCCTACCACCAGTTATTACTTGCTAGTGTAACAGTCTGACAAAAGTTCAAAATTAGCACAAGAAGTTATAACATTAGCCACTAACAAATACAACAGTCGGGATGCTCATTGCAGCATGAGAAAGTCAGGAGCGGTAGAACATTATAAAAGTTGGGGGGGGGGGGGGGATGAGACAGCAGAAGTAGTATCCCAGCCCACGAAGCAAGAGTCCAGGGGGTGTCCTGAAGACGAATTCTGGTGACAAAATTGTGATAAATCCAGGATAGAAAGACCATTATTTCAATGGAGGGGGAGCCCCAACACTTTAATTTCGAAATCGAAATTGATTCTGTATCACTTTAAATCATATTTTTAATGCCAACACGACAGTTATCCTTACACAAAATTTATCAGACTTCACAAAAAAAGGGAAGGTTGATAAATCAGTCAAAATCAAATGAAATATTAGGTAAAATACATTAATTGAAAGAGACACACACCTGGATGTATAAACTAAAAATACTACTAAATTTTATGTCAGCTCAAGTGAAATAAAGCCAAAAGGTCTCACAAACAAAGACACCCAGTAGGATGTATATATAGGTCCCTATATATACCTTGTACATATATATTGTATATGTATATCTGAAAGATGCAGCCATGTTGGAAATTTGACACATAAAAATCACGTTTCAGCCATGTTGGAAATTTGACACATAAAAATCACGTTTCAGCCATGTTGGAAATTTGACACATAAAAATCACGTTTCAGCCATGTTGGAAATTTGACACATAAAAATCACGTTTCAGCCATGTTGGAAATTTGACACATAAAAATCACGTTTCAGCCATGTTGGAAATTTGACACATAAAAATCACGTTTCAGCCATGTTGGAAATTTGACACATAAAAATCACGTTTCCATGATGCAAGGTAAGATAATTTTATATCAGCTCAAAGAATCGCTTAAAGATTCACACAACAATCCTGATGCCAAGAATCGCATTCTACAGATTATGAGAATAACAGATTCTACATGATAACGAAGAGAATTGTGTACGGTTCAACTACTGTCATATGTGAATGTTAAAAATATACATTTAATTGTTTTAACCTGTTTTATATAGTAGGACAACTACATCCTCAAGTATTTTCATTGCAATTAAGTGAATGAAAAAACAAAAACAAAACAAAGGACCATCATGTGCTTACATAAGCGCCACAGCAATTTGGAAGCAAAAAAATAATAAAAAAAATAGAAATGCATTAATGGCAATTTCATGAACGTAATTCAATTAAATTAACCAGAGACACTACATTAGATAACATTCTAGGGCAGATTTTTTTTCTCTCCAGCTTGGAAAAGCTGTGCATGAGTATTTAAGTGTCTTTTTCATAAAGCTGAGTTTCCTGAAGCAGTTTTGCTGTAGATGATAATTCGATGACCAGATGGTATAGACAGTATGAAGACAACATAAAGACATGGTAAAGACAAGCCAGAGACCCGTCTACAGTCAGGCGCCCAAGGAACTGGGCGACAACCTCCCAAGTGGAATATTACTTTTTTGCCTCTTGTAAGAAACTTTTCTGCCATCTCCACCAGCCAGGAGTACATGAAAGTCCAACAGAGGGGACACTTTGATGAAGTGCCTATCAAGAAATGGGGCTTGACAGCAGAGAAATTTCGTAACATGCAAATTTTTTTTCACAGGCCTTGTGATTTCTGCATCAAACGGAGTCAGGAATGACAAAACTCGGGGAGCCGTAAATAAGGAAATCTGCAGGGTGCCATGATAGCTTTGACAGAAACATTCATATCAATTATAAGTTACAGAATATTTTTTTTTTCATAGCCATATATATCTGATGTGGAAAACTGACAGATGCTGACAGCATTAAAGCCTAGCATAAGGGGTATACATTCATAATGACTGGGCTAGCTGGCATGCCGATACCATTGACAGTCAACGCACATCATCCTGTAAAAACAGAAATCACGGCAAATCATCGAATTTAACAACAGAAACCGACATTACCTGTTGCTGGCTGTAGGATAATCCTGAGGTTTGGTTAGAATTTATCCTGGTGTATGGGATCATCTGTGATCCTGGGCAGCCTGCAGCGTGCTGCCGTTATTCCTTACTGTAGGCCTGCCAGAAATCCAAGGTGTTGATTTCAAACGGATTTCACAGGTAGATGCACTGAGCCCTGATCTGTTGACCTGCTACTACACCCTGACCTGTTCTATCTTAGCACCACATCAGTCAAGATTTTACCGGGGCATCACCGCATGTGGACTATCCAAAATCATCAAATAACCAGTCTCTTCACTACACTGCTAGCACACACATCAGTCTTTTTTCCTCTCAGTTCAAAGATTTCAAAGCTTAACTCCTGCACCCCAAACAAAATAGATCCCACATCATTCTGTCTCGGGTATGAATGCTAGTCAGCTGCTAGCGAGTCAACAGAGTGTTCAATAGGCAATGACAAAGCAACCCGCTGAATGCGAGAAGGTGTTGTGTGAGGCAGGACTCGGAGAGAATAACAACACAACACCGCGGCCAACAGTACACTGAGAGCTGAGCTTTAGCTGTAGCCTGTCTGTGCTCTGCTCTCTGAAGTCATCCAACAGAATGAGTTAGGGGGAGGCCCTAACATACAGCCAGTAAGAGCCCGGGGTCAGCCTTGTCAATGGTGGGCCCCATCACCCCCTTCATTCCAACACTATGTCCCTTCACACTTCATTACCCCCAGATACCAGCGCTAAAACGACAAAGCCTTTATGGTGGCAAACTTCCATTCATGGAGTAACAAGAGTTTTTGTTGGCCGATCAACTGGAAGTAATGACTACACCACCTTGTGAATTTTTATGGCTTCATTTTCCGCGGATTTCTACCTCAATCAAGGAAAACTACATGAGGGGAGAACCTAGGTGTTAGTTAACAGTTACTCTCACTATAACTAAAGCTGAACTGTCGCCAGATTATTTCGACTAAATACTGCTCCCTTTCATAACCCCGAATAAGATTTGATTGACAGAAAGTGGACAGCCTGGGCAGAGAGCTTCTGATAAAATCAAGCTCCCAACATCAAAACGCCCCTCAGGTTTTCAAACAAATTCAAACCACATGATACATGATGTTTACACATCAATGAAGACTCGTCACACAACTCACCACACCATGTTTATAAGAGTTCACAATATTTCCTGTCCGCACAGAGATTTAATCTGCAGTTTACTAACACTGGCAAAAACACCAGTCAGTCTACCCAAAAGACATCAATTCCCTTTTAAGTAGTTACAAAATTGATATCCATTAGCGGAATACATTTGAAGATTATATCATTGTAGGTACACTGAACAAAATCGTTTGAGAAATGGTTACCATTTATCGTACTTTAATTATAGATTGCCTTCCTATAAAATATCCTCCAAAATGTTATACTGTTAAAGAAATTCAAAAAGTTCTTCATGTACTTTTCAGAGAGAAATGTATGTAGATAAATTCTCAGGCTGTTTAACATCCTTTGATGATAAAACAAAGGCCACTTACAGTGTGTTCTTTTTTTTCAGCAACAATACAGCATAACTGTTACACCATTTGTGTGAATGACAGCCTCGATTCTTGTCCACATGGAGTACATTCTTTGTTACACTTTATTGCCTTAGGTAACAAATACCTATGGTGTTTTTTCTGGCAAGTATCAGTTTTGAAGAGGAAACTAAGCTGTGAGAAAAAACTTTCCAGAAAGGCCAAGAAGATTCACATATGTTCAACAAGATAGGGCCATCATTCGTATAGTTAACACATGTCCTTCAGTCACGAAGAGACAAAGACTCAGAAGTCTTTCACCAAATGGAAAAACACAGGAGCTGGCAGATATTGTTCAGATGTTCAAACATTTTAAGATCTTAGCTGTCTGTGCAAACCTACGTGTACATGTTTCACACCTAAAATCAATTACTGATGAAGTTTTCTTTCTTTGATTTTCATCTTCCTTATTTCCATAGGGTTTAAAAGTCAGGAGTAACACCACAGGTATATGAATGAAATTAAATACTGGTTAAGCACTAATAAGCTAAAAAAGATCTTTTCCTTCGAAATGCTTTAAAAGAGATCCTTATGACATATTCCATACACGGAAAAGATCAGAGGAAAGATCTATTTAAATATCACAGGTATGTGACTGAAATTAAAAGCCGATTTTAAGCACAAATATGCTAAAAAGATCTTTTTTTTTTTGCTTTACATATGCTTTACAAAGAAATGCTTCCCTATGCTGATCAAAGATCAGATAAAAGTTCCGTCACTATTTCAAGTTATCTAAGGCCTCACTATTTTAAGAGTATCTAAGGCCTTAGCACTCTCAGGCAAAAATAACTGGCACTTCTCCACGGAAGTTCTAGAACTACATTTCAATCTAACATAGACATTTCTTCCCAATCACAGCTATCATCAACTCGCACAGGTAATGTCTCGCTGAGGCAGACCTTAAGCCACGCTTATTATTTATGTCACGTCTGACAGATTGTCTGTCCTGCAATGATACCAGTAAACCTCTCAAAGCTGTGAAAATGTTTGCCTGTCCTGAAGTAGTGGCTGCTTTGACTAGGCCATTTGTCATCACTTTGGTAGCTGTTTCCACTGGAATGTTCCAAGATTCCATCCAATCCTAGACACTTATGCCACTGGGACTGTGGCCAAACTTTGGCCAAGAGCAGATTCCAACAGTTCTGATGAAAGCTTCAGAGAGGTATGAAGGCGCAGAGCTCATATATTTTGGCTAGACAGATAATAGTCAAATCGGCAGCCTCTTCACCTTCACTCTGCCCACAGCATTCGTGTAGTAGTCATATTCACCATTATATAAAATATAATAAATGATACATATAAAACGTCACATTAATTTATGAGATAAAAGTCAAGGTTAAACTGGAGAAACCAACAGCTACCATTAACAATTTATTCAAGTCTTATATTTAATACAATAAAGATATCTTGAGAATACATTTGAAGATATGAAGATATTTCTCAACTTTGTTCCAGTGTTCACTTTTAAGCTTGCTTTTTTTTCTCAATTTCTGAAGTACATGTAATAAGGGTTAAAATATAGCCAACCCATTTAAATGAATAATACGAAAATTAATACGCACAAACTTAAAACTGTCTTTTTATGTCACAACTAGTGAAAGAAATAAGTAAATCTACACAATATTAAGATGCTGAAAATGCATACTTTACTCCAAGCCATTTTCCAAGTTATATTTTGATTTAATTATTGTTTCTTGCCATACATACTCAAAAACTTCTTGTTTACAATAACAGCAGTGAAGAGAAAATAAATAAAATGCAAAGAAATAGTTAAAAGCTTAATCTCAATTGGCACATCGTGCAAAGTTGACTATCTTGAAGCTTCCTATACAGCTGGAGCTTCTAACCCATTACAGAAAATGTGGTAAGAGCAGCAGGGAAGAAAGTGGTTATCTCCTTCACCCAGAGACTCTAATCAGTCATCAGCTTTCAGCTAAAACTTTAAGTTGTGCCCTGTAACTGGGCACCCATCTTAAGGGCTTCTTACTTTGCCAAGATGCCCCATGACCCTGGCCCCATTAGTTTTAGAGTCTGGGCTGTCAGACAACCTATCCCTAGTCAAGGTTAACATGTCACCATGGTTAGAACATATTATTCATCCATCGTAAATCTTTTGATAAAACATCAGCTATCTTCGCTACTAAAATTTGTCTGGAAAACAAATAGATGGAGGTCAGGTCACTTTGCAAGTCAGATCAAGTTTACCTTGGAGAAACCCGCCTAAGTCAGCCCCTTGAAATTTTCACACTTTCCCTCCTTCATAAACATTCAATGAATCCTGCCCCTTGATGTTACCAGGATGTAAGTCCGCACATCAGGAAACGCCACCAGGTGAAGTTTCGCAGGCAAACACCCTTATCAAGAACCACCCAGCTCGATTCTAGTTTATGGCACTGCCACATGGCAGTCACACTCTGACAATTACTTAGACTGGTTATCTCAATCAAATTTCCTGCTTTCCACTGGACACATAAAGTAATAATAAATTCCTACTTAATCAGGGTTTTATTTGTTTGGACAAAGGCTTGGGCATGAGTGCATCTCTTCACTGGCCTGCCTTTGGATGTTTTTTTGGGCTTGCCCAGCCCAGAGCCCTCGGGGCTGGACTCCCCTCAAGGGGCACCTGCTAAGGCAACCCCTATTGCCCTGTCTGGAAAAATAACCCTTCTGAGATAAACAGGTTATCTCCAATGTACTTCACAAATGCTGACATACCCCCAACTGCTGGCATAGGCTTAGCCTGCATGTAACTGTCACCAGTGATTAGCTGGGCTTTGAAGGCATTATGCAAGGTGTTCAACTAGGCATGGGCCTATTTAATTGAGGGTAACAATAACAGGTGATGTAATGATTGACTGAGGGCACACACTATCTCATGATTCCACAATGAGGATTCAAGTCCTTTCTGCTACACTGTCTCATATTGTCTAAAAGGTGTAAAAATTGGGCAGACTGTTCAGGGTACCAGATTTCCACTTCAGCTGTCAGGGAGAATTGGGAGGAGCAACAACAGCATGGCAGATAATCAATGGGCTTCATTGTAATGACATATCTGAACTAAAACAGTCTTTGGAATTTAAAAAAAAAAAAAAAAACATATTATTAACTGCTGCACCATGTACTACATGCACGCGCTAATGACTACAGCATTATTCAGATCATGAAGCAACAGGAAGACCACAGAGTATACACACACTAAATTTTCACCATCAAAGAACATAAGCCGTTCAGCATCTAATTCCTTGTCTAGACATTTCTTATTATGAGCTTGCCAACAATCCCACAAAATATAGCATATGTAGTTCGCGTGATAATGTGGAAGAGATTACATCTTACGTCTAGCCTTACATGTACTGGTAATCACGATCAAATGTGACATTAGTCCCCACAAACAGCCACTATATATGTAAATCACATTGCCTTTGCCCTTAACAAAGAAGGTAAGAACATTTGGAAAATAATTCACACTGACCAGTTCCTGTAAAACTCAATCATGCAGTAGACTTGCTGAAGAAATCCATTAGCCCTAAAACCTATCTGGCTACATGTATATGTCAAGCACATATTTTTAGCATTGCAAATGGGTGGTTGACCTCCTGTTTCCTCATATACTAGAAAGACATAGAGAGCGAGAGAAATGTCTTTCATCACATGACTGTTACAGCACAACACCCTACAAGCCCCAGCCTCTCCCCCTCCCCAATCCTAATCCAATTTTCTCAACTAATCATCCTGTCATTTCCCCCTGCATTTGTTTCAGCAACTCAGGGAATCTTAACGCCCATCTCATGAAGTCACAGTCACTCCGCAGAATCTTTCAAATATATATCTCAACACATCAAAAAACAAACAAATGATAGGATCATGTTTTTAAAACAATGTAACTCTTAACTGTCTGTCTCAAATAAATATATAAAGTTTTAAATCTCGCTGCATAAAGATATATCTACCTAACTATCTTATGCATAAAACTGCCAACAGGCCAGTAGAATTAATTATATTTACTCAGTGTATTCCCTGATAATGACTGCAAAACTCACCATTCAGACAAACATTGCTACCTATAGCACAGTTTATCTATTTTTCAGATTTATCAAATAAACCTCAGGAGGATAGTTAAACTGAAACAACTGCTTCTCAGAATTTTGACATTGGTCTACCATGAGCATACATTCCAGTGTATATGTCAATTACTACATATCAATTGCAGTCACATCAAGTATTATTTTCATATCTTTCTAGTTGCTATATAACATTAAAACGCACACAGGTAAACTTAATTAGTCAATGGGAATTATGAGTTACTCACTGCACATTTCAACAATCCTGTCCTTCAAAGTCCATCAAAGCACAAAGATGTGTGAGATCAAACTAAGTCCTATAATCTTCTTTGGTTGCTATGCTACACCAGATGCAGCCGCAGTGCATTTTTCACTGGAGAAACACAAGTCCTCACTGGCACACTTTCTGCTATGTCTCAAGACGGCAAGAGCTCTTAGCTATTCTGGGGGTACCGTGAAGCATGCACATCTTGACACATCTGCTCCTAGAGGATGCCTGACCCCAACACTGGTCACCGTTGACTGGATCGTGGCCTCCCTGGCCTCTTTGCTATGAGTGTTTGATCGGCGGTGATAATCCGCACTAAGTACAGGCGACAAATCTGTTGTACAAGGATCAGTGCACACGGCCTATCACGGCCACAGCTTGCTCGTCTATTGTTCACCTTCAGCTGCCACAAAGCAGCGCAAATGTCCACTATTGAGCCGGAGATACCTTTTGTGGCAGAGAAGCCGTCCTGAAAGGTGCAGGCGAGTAACCAGTTAATATGACTGATCAGGATGAGGTGGACACGTACAACCTGAGGTGCCCACATTTACTGACAGACCACTACCCCAGTGATCTGTCAGTAAATATACAACCTGTCCAGGCTGAAATTGGGTCCAGATAGTCTGGGAGGGGTGTGTCGATATGGAGAGCTCTTCAGACTCCGATACCTGTATGATGAGGTGATCAAACTGGAACAAAGCCGTGTTGAGGATCCATCACGGAGCATAACATCATTGCGCAGCTGTAGACAAAACAGCGCTGGACTGACCAGCCCGCTCAATCAATACCAGTCGGGCTAAGCTCGGCATTATATGGCCATTACAATCGGGGGGAGATGATAGCCATAGCGACAGAGAGAAGGAGTGATTTCCACAGAGTTTTGGCCAGACAAACAGCTGACTTGTGTCCCATCAAGGACGTCAATACAAGAGGATGGAGAAAGCCAATTCCAGCCCCGCTTCCCTCTGTCTCAATCTCTCTCTCTCTCAGCATCCAGGACATACTTCCCCATCACTTATCTATACCCAGGACGCCCCAACCATTCCATTAGGGTAAACCAATCTATACTGATCTACACCAACAACTATCTACCCAGCTTCTTAATCAAGACTGCTGATAGTTGCCCACTGCGGAGCTGTCTACAGTGAGATGACTAGCCACTGTGTTGAGTGTCAGACAACTGTGGCCAGGAATCCCATGGTCAATTCACAGCTAGGGGAAACATATACATATATATATATACATATATATATATATATATATATATATACATATATATATATATATATATATATATATATATATATATATATATATATATATATATATATATACCAGAATATGGCCGCCAAGTCAAAACCAAAGGGCTCATTAAGTATTCAAGTTCTAGTGACAATTACATTATTCGCAGGTGAATTTTGTCCCCACCTGTTGCCTGGGTCTGTCAGGGTAAAGTAACATCTGCTTTGAAACATAACAGTGTCTTGGTGCCAGTTTCACTCTGAAACAGTGCTCAAACTAGTACATGATATTTCAATGATATTATTGATGTACATTAACAATTATTCACAATACTAATTCATCACAATTTGGCCGCATCAGTGGACATCTAATCATTTGAGTAAACAATCAGCTTCAATAATAACTAGTTGAAAGTATATAGCGGTGTATCAAAAAGTATATAAAATGAATTTCATACATTTTCTCTAGAAGTTTACTTCCAGTAAGCAGATGCATGTACACACCTGCATATCTATATACCTGCACATGTATATACAACCAGAAATGTGCACAACTTAGTAACTTATTGCCATGGCCATACTCACTGTGAGACCAGTTTATCTATTTTGCGCTGCCATTTTGCCCAGGTCATGTGCCGTAAGATGGTCATGTTATTTCTACACGCCCGCTGATTGGCTACATTGACTCAACTTGTTGACAAAAAATACGCATACACATTTCCGATTCAACAAAGTTGGTTGGTGTTGAGTGTTGCTGAACGGAGTTAAAGAATACTCAACACTGCTCAACTTATTGATTCAACTTCAAGTTAACTCTTATTGAGTTTACAAAAGTTGAGTGATGTTGGGTAGTCTGGAAGGAGCTTTAAAGAAAGCTGAAAGTTAGCTGGATGTTATATAAATGTAATTACAAATGAATAAAATCAAAGATCTACAAGGTGCATTGCTGGGACATTTACACCATTTTCTGAAGAGCTGGGAAGTCGTAGGAACCATTCGAGTTTGACATGAAGAATACACTGCTTGGCATTCAGGCATTTGGTCAACGATGCATACAAGGAAACGGTGAATCAATGCAACTATTACAGTACTGAAGAATCACAAATTCCAATGGATTTCCTGTCATTATTTGCATGTGCATGATGTCTAATGCAAAAAGATATATTAAATATCTAATGCCTAAGGTGTACAGTTCTTACCGTTGGAAGTGGAAGTCATTTAATCCATTCGTTTGGACTTCAACCAAGTAGCGAGGATTCTGCCGTGTACATCAACTTTGGCACTGAACTGACACAGCTTTGCTCAATATTTTATGCAAATTTAAACAAATCCATTAACAGGAGATCTGGAACCGAGTATCACAGGTCACAGGTAACCATCAGCTTATGCCCCTAGTCTCATCAATTAAACTCAGGTGAAAATCCAGGTGAGCTTCGAGGCAGTTGAGGTTAAACAGGTAGTCGATGCAGATACACGGCCAAAGGGTTTGTCTCCGGACTAATAAGTCTGTCAGATTCATGCCCCTGAATAAGAAGTACCTCAAGACAATAACCAAGGGGGGGTGAGGGGGCCGAAAATTGACTGGTGAGCAAGCCGCCGTTGGCGGGAGGGGGGGGGGGGTCACACCAGGGAGCCTGTCATTAAACTGAATTCATGCTGGATTTATCTGCCCAGCCACTAAGTCTGGAGTGCAAGGATCCTTATACTAACTGGACTGTCAGCAGCGAAACACTGACCAGTAACTCTGTTTGTCTGGGTAATCCGACGAGTTAAGACAGCTCACAAACCGTGCTATCCACTAACTATATGTGAGAGTGCACATCAGCACACCTGTCCAGAGATTAACACGCTATCTCATGTTAACAATATACTGCTTGCTACTGGAGACTAATATAGACCAAATTGTATCTCTTTCTTCAGGATAAGAAAAACAGGTTCTGAAAGATTCTCATAATGCCCCCCCCCCCAATCCCTCTCCCCGTTTTAACATGGTACCCTATGATTATTAATGAGAAAAAGGTCAGCTTAGAGCCTAGGCAGGATACCCTCACACTCAAAAAGTGATAAATAATCCATGCAATGTCAGGCTAAGAGAGGCATTAAAAGAAGTGGTTGTAAGACACCAAACCGTGAGAGCTTGTAAAATTGGTTGGTAAGTGGAGTCACTTACCTGAGACTAAAGAGTACATAAGCTCCGGTCATGGAAGATCAAAAAAACCTCTGGCAAAAATTCCTGGCCATCTTAGCTACAATGGTGTGCGTGTGTATACATACCTGTACCCAATTCTTCAATTGCTAACAATTTATCCATTAAAATATCCTCCTGCTCTGACATTGAAATCATTAAGAAATTTAAATGAGATATAGGTGTAATTGTTTGAGTATAACACACAAGAACGTTCGTGCTATAACTACATGTTTATAGCCACTTAAAAATTTTGGCAAATTTACAAATCCATGTTTTACCAAATGTACAACACTAACAATGCTACGTGTTTTATGTAAAACACTAACAATGCTACATACAAGTACTTTTGAAAAAAAAAAAACATTTCAACAAAAACAAGATCCATGAAAATTCTATTCAAGAACGATGTGTGGTGTTTATCTACATATTCACAGCTTCTACATGTACTTGTAATTTATATACATTTCACCTATGTTTTTAGTCCCCAAAATGAGCTCATCACTTCTATGTGTCAGATCTATGAATGAAATTGTCAAAGTCAAAAGATTAAATCCACAAAGCCTACAGGTAACCAGTGCTCCTAAGTGGTCTAAATCAGGGTAACAAGAAGGCCCATACATGTACCCGTATGATACTTAATGGCTTCTCCTATTAGGCACAGGTGAGTAGATTAACAGGTAAGTGTCAGGTAAGTGTGTTTAGCTACTGGCTAGGTAAGGTCACTGAGAAACCCCACTGACACCTGAGTGACTGGTAACGGTGCCGTCTGAGTGGAATACTGAGTGACATGTACTATACACCTGAAGACGACAAACCATAAAACAAGTTGTCAAATTACTGAAACATACAAACTACTCAACTTCTCTAGATTTTAGCCACATTCTGAAATCAGAGTGCCTCATTCCAAATTTTATCCTGTCTGTCCTATCTCTGAGATGTTAATATTGTCAGACTACAGGGTTGTCTTAAAGACACTGAAATCTCACAGACCCCCTTCCCTTTTTTACTCCCCCACATCTCCCAGCTAAACCTATGAGATTGCCACTGAGCATTAGTTGAAATGTCTGTCTATACCTTTGGCATTACAGTATTAAAGTTTATTGGTGAATCAATAAGACACCATCAGAAATACATGTACTTGATATATGCACTCACTTTACTTAGAGTTCCACTCATACTTATATAATAACACAAAGAGAGATTTGTTTCTGGAATCTTAACTGACAAATGCTAAATATTTAATTGTGACTTGGGGGGGGGGGAGGGGGGAAGTGAAAAATTCTTGGGTATGGCTTCATAAAGACCAAAAAAAAAAAAAATTTTCCTTTGATATTTAAATGATTCAAAACCATGGTTAATATATATGTACAGTATGTCCAAATGTGACATCATGCAAATAAACACATATTGATATATAGTACCAAGAAGACACCACTTCAAAAGATGTCACGCTTTTTTAAAAGTGTCAGAAAGAAACTTCCACATTAAATCAAAGAGTAAAACTCTCAAAATGGACATCAATCTTACTATCAAGAAAAGTAAATTAACATGAACAGGTAAAGAGGGATTAAAAATGCCAAAATTAAAACCCAGGTTTCAATTTAAAATTTATCATGAATACGTAAAAACAAAATGAAAGCTACAGCAAATGAATAAGGGATGGGGCAGAGGAGGGAGGTTGTAGTTCAGAAGGGCACAGGACTTACACACGTGAACTTTATCCCAGACTTCTAACAGAATTCAAGATTCCTCAGGTAAGTTATTAAGTGTCTGAGCCCTTAAGGAGATCCCTTTGGTTTCTTTTAGCCCACCAGGTGGCCTGGAGCCATGGGCAGGTAATTTACCTGAAATCTCAGGTGAGGTAAGAGGAGAAGATCTAGTCTGACACACTTACTGTCAGTGGGGGTTTGGTTGTAGTAATCCTACCCTCAGGTCATACACCCACGTTGCTGTTAACACTTTTTTTAACTTCCACTTTAGCTCTTTGAAACTTTGCACAAAAGATACTGGGATAATTAAGGTGACCCCTCTATAATCCTTAATCCAAGAGTTTCCATGTCTTTAGTTACGTCTGAGAGACAGAGGCTCCAGTGAATCTGACCAGATGCCAGCTAAGCCAGGTATACAAAATTAAACCGTCAGACAGGATAATGTTACCTGAAGCCAATCTGTATCAAAGTACAGATGGGATTCATTGAAAGCTGACCCATATGTGATGGCTCGCCTGTTTCTAGAGATCACTGTACATGTACAACTAAGCCAATACACCATAAAGGCTACCTTCTTCTTCACATCTGAGATCCTCTCACTATCATCTTCAATTTCTCTCCGATTTCCAACACTTTATTGATGTCTACTGTGACAGAAATGAAAACTGTAGTCAAACAAAATCTGTAAGCGAATCTTGCATTCACCTCACGGTTTCAAACCTATTAACTGAGTCAGGCAAGGCAACCAACTCTGACCTTCATTTATTACCTGAATTTTTTCACTGAATGGAAACCGAGTTTGATTGTGATTGTCACAAATGTGCTTTAAACGGTCAGCGATCTTGTTTTTCTAGCAACATATTCACTACAAAAAAAAGCCATGTCCCTTCATCTGCCAGGAAAAAATGCTATTTATCTACAGTCAGGCTACATCATGTAACAGTGTAACTGGATAGTCTACAACAACAATATGCCAAAATGAGTTTTGTCAGCCTTGCATTTGGTCTTGGCCTTCTGTGGTTTATGTGCTTTTTATGAGCCTTCCTTTTCTAATTAATTTTTCAGCCTACATATATACTTTCAGGCACATTTTTTATACTTCTACATGTAAATAGAATTTACAAGGGCATAAACATCTGGAATTGGCAGAAAAGAAACAGCCCATGTCAGAACTGAATATGGCTGGAGCTGTGTGGATAGGGGCAGCTCTCCTACATGCAAACATATATATACAAATATATACATAAAGCATACGCTGTATATGTATATACAGATAAGCATGGAAATACATATAATGACATAGCAAGTGCATCATGCAAATGCCTGGTGGACAATTTAAAGAATTACATAGAAATTCCAAAAACTATCAGTCAAAATAAATATTCCATCGGATGTGTCCTGACATCCAAACATTTCCTTCACTTTTGACCGAATATTCAAATGAAAGCAAGAACAACCATTTGCAAAGAAAAAAATAAACAAAAAGTTAAGGAAAACTGGATCAGTACAAAATAAGGAATTAGTAAGTTTTAGGCACAAACATCATGAAAGTCCTTAATCGTTCGCATGAGCCATTCAACTGTGGAATGCAACATGCATATATAAGTACCATTTTGTCCTATCAGGGTTCACACATATACATTTTAAAGATTTCAAATTTCCAGGTGTTTTTCAAGCCCTTTTCAGGTCCAAAGTTCACATTTTCCAGGATAATTGAAGTAAAATATTGTACATCAATTATATGCTTACTACAATATAAAATGACCTTAGCTGGTTGAACTGTCTCATCTTTCACACAGAAAGAGCAGTGGGTTACTGAATTTCAAAAATGTTAGTAAATAAACATCTCCAACAGAATGTCTTCATACTATATGTACATGTATATGTAGCACTGGCCAGGTTAATTATGTAGTCTCATTTCCCAGACCCAACTGCAAAATAACCTGCTTCTCCAGGCTTTGCAAGGCCTTGAAAAGTTACTCTCAAATTTCAGGATTTTCAGTGTTTTCATTGCCCCATATAAACCCCCTGCTCTATGAATGAGATACAAGATGGTAACAAACACCTTTAGTAAATTTGCAATCTGATACAATTTTAAGTTGTTAGTAACTTTAACAGTACAATCTTTACATGTGCAAATGTAACAGAAATTTACATGTATCACACAATTTAAGTCATGGTCTTAAAAACCTAAATACATTGTACTCACTGCCTGATATACTGTATGCATAGGAACACCTTCCTAACAACACACTATTGTCCACCTATTTAGCCTCTGCCAGACCTAATACGCCTCTGGAAACCTGTTGCCACATTTACATAGTTGGCGCGAAGGATTACTTTTATACTACCTCCGTCTGGGGATTAATTACTTCTCCTTTATGTAGCCGTTATGTTTAAAATGTAGAGAGGGGGCAAGTAAAGTTGTATACACAGCTTGGGAGACACCCTTCCAGTCCCCTCCAGCTGCCTATATACACAGGCCGCAGCAGATATAAAATATACATAAAGCTACAGATGTTATATGGCTCAAAAAAAAAAAAAACCCCAAAGTAACTGCTCCCATTGGTATACACCTGCACCAGAGATAAATGCCCTTGGATATTTAAATTAGAAAAAATGAGTATTAAAACATTTTACATTTATTCTACGAGTGCACAGCTTTAATATTAGAAATTTCCCTATATCTCCAACTGCACGTCGTGACTCTTGTATTGGGCAAAATTAAATCTTCAAACTTTTCAATCACTAAACCACTTTTTTCAGTGGAACTTATGCATTCAATTATTATGAAAATGAAAAAAACGCTGTTTGTGTCACTAAAGTAGCAAGCTTTACAAAACCATGCAAATCATTTCTCCACACACAATAGTTCTCTCAAAATGTTTCACAATACTGGTAGCAGGTGTTTGAAAATGTTGAAGAATTAGGGTACCGGCTATATGTCATATGGATTCTAGAGCAGTGCATGCAATTATAAGTGATTCTTGTGATGTCAAAAACATCGGTTTGTTTGATTTATCTGATTGGTGTTTTACACAGTACTCAAGAATATTTCACTTATAAGATGGTGGCCAGCATTATGGTGAGGGAAGATATAAACATTTGGATCAAGGCCTCTGTTCATGTGCCACAACACCGTTAATGTTGAATAAACTTGCTTTAATGATATAATAGTACACTTCTATTAATATATTTCCACAGAGATAATCGTCTGAATATCTGACACACTCACAGTCTGACTTCTGATGTAGACAGCAATATGTGATGCTCATTAAAAACTGTGATGAAGTTCCACAGTAGGACTTCTGTAAGGCATGACAATGAGTCACACGCAGGTAAAGGTAATGTGTTACACTACCATTCTACAATGATGTGTCACACATGGCGCACACTTGGCGTCACATCGTAATCTGTAATTAAACACAACAGTTGATAAGATCTTTTATACACGTACCTGTTCATCTCTAGAGGTAACTAACACTTTTTCTCATTAAATAAATCTGAACCTCTGACCCTTGCGAACAAAGCAATATAATGAGGGAGGTTGTGGCTAAAGAACATCATTCACCATTTTGTAATTAAATTATATTAATTTACAACCATAATCAGTCAAAAAGACTTTCAATTAAATTCATTTGCACGGGATATCCATCTCACAAGACAACAAAACATTTCTCGCTATTCGCTCTGCTGGCTCTGTTACAGATAGGAGACAGCAAAGAGGCAGACAACAGGCGAAGCATCTCATAAAGTGTCATTTGTATATCTAACATGACATCCATAAAAGTGACATTAATTAACCTCATCTCACATTTGACAGACCACCGAGTGAGGTGAGGTGTGAAATGTTGATAAGTCTAAGGGAAAACAACATGAAGAATAGTATTTTAGTCAAGATATATATTGAGTAATGAAACAATCATTCAATCCCCAAATTAAAGTGAACGGTGTGAGTTCAAGTCCAGCTTCCACTCCGGCCGTAAGTGGGAAGGTCTGTCATCAACCTGCAGATGGTCGTGGGTTTCCTCTGGGCTCTGCCCAGTTTCCACCCACCATAATGCTGGCCACCATCGTATAAGTGAAATATTCTTGAGTACGGCGTAAAACACCAATCAAATAAATAAATAAATAAATAAATATTAAGGTGAACATAATGTCAGCCACTAAAGCTGAATTAATTAATAAAGTAGTATTCCAGCAATGTTCTAGAAATATTTTTAAAAATTCTACACAGCTTGTCAACAAATAAATAGCAAACATTCGTCTGTACCTAGCCACTCATTTGGTGACACCATTTTGCCATGTTACAGCTATCTAGATTGACACCACAAAACCTGGGCGCTCTCCCTTACCATCGATATTAAACAATGTTACACTGAGAAAATACAAACAAAAACGCCTCATACCAAACCAAAGAGTATCAGCTCTGTTCCTAGTTCAAAGGGCCTATGTTTCTTTTAGTTTGACACTCGGTTAGGGCGATGTTCGTGGACACAAGCGTCATGTTTTAGGGGTCCTGCTCGTCCTAGTCCTGCATGGGGGTAATCATTTGGCCTAGCTGGCTGTACTGATTTCAGGGAATTTACCAAAAATAGCAAGACATTTTGATTGATAACAGTCCCCTTCATTCACATTTTGATATGAGATTTTCGTAATAAATTTGTCTTTGCTAAGGAAAATAATGCTAACCAAGCAATGACTCTCCCTAAGCGGTTTTCTTGCCAGCTCACCCCAAGAAGTTACTGCAGTATCCTGCCCAAAATGTACGCATTGTGACACGGGCAGACATTCTCAGTTTCCTGCTCATAAATGGGTGTTTCAAATGCATGTTTAACACTTAAACTACACGTAACTGCGAAATCAGATTTATTGCACTGATATCTGTCTATCCACAACAAGAAACCACACTGACAATCGAGAGCTTATAGGTTTTTGACGTGACAGCCAATTATCACGTGACGGTTTCAGCGCTTCTGATTGGCCAAGTTCATAAGGACTTCCACAGCACGGCTGCTCTGAGTGAATTGTCCGTCAGTGCCATATCCCAAATGCTGAACTTCATTTTCTCGGCTTTGAAAACTTTATAAAATTTTTTACCTATTTTTCTGTGAAGAAGAAGGAAGTTTGTCCTTTATCATTTTTTCTATGTATATATTAGTGGCAGACTTTGCATTCACGCTGCATCAAGTTCTCTAGAATTAATTATATAAATTAAACTTAAAATTTAGCAAAAATATTTATCACAAATCTTGCCAGGACAGTTTCCACAGGAGATAACTAAAAATTGAGGGTTTCTGTTTGGTTTCATCAAGATCTCAATCATATCTTTCTCTTCATTGGTCCTTCACCTGCATATCGTATCTTTGTTCACACATAAAATGTTTATCTGCATCAATAATTCAGGGGGATCCATCATCTTAATATATACACACATCATTTAAACTTCCATCAACTCAAGCTTATTATGATTGAATGAATGCATGACACTTGTTTAACATGCTTATTTTTTTCATCATGAAGTTCATCTAGCGTACCATATAAATGGATTGTAGCTAGAGAAAATTCTTCAGCGCATCCTTATACAAATTTTAACAAAATATCATCTCCTCTTCATTCAGTGCACCCTTATATAAATTTTAACAAATCTGATCTTACTTCATTTAGCACATCCTTATACAAATTTTAACAAAATTTGATCTCCTTTTTATTCGGTGCATCCTTATACAAATTTAAGCAAAATTTGATCTCCTTTTCATTCAGCGCTTCTTTATACAAATTTTAACAAAATTTGATCACCGCTTCATTTAGCACATCCTCATACAAATTTTAACAAATTTGATCTCCACTTCAATTACAAGCAGTGACACAGATCTATTTCACAAATGGAAGCTGCCACATGATCGCAGCATCTTAAACTCTATTATTCATGTGCAAGTACCGACCATGCTTCAAACAAGGAGACTGGGAAGTCTCTAGGCTGTAACTGATGTCTACAAATTGTGGCAGTTTGTTCTCTATGTAACGAGCCCCCCCAAATCCCTTTCTCTGGGAGGCCCACCATGAACAGTTGACAGAGACTAATAGTGGACATTAGGAGAAAGCGATCTGTACTGTTTGTTTGTCTCTCCTGATCTCCCACTGACCAGTGGCCAAAGTCACTTTAACCCTTTGACCCTGGAATTGGAGAGAAAAGTCATCACAAGTAGCCAAGAAACACTATTGGCACACGGTGTGATGAAGTTGTGATGGAGGTTCCAGCCACCTGTCAGCAGGAAGCCTGCTCCCTTCATTGGCACGAGCCAGCAGGGAAGCAGCCAGTTTCAGAAGCAGCCATTTAAACAGGGAGGGAGGCTGGCAGAGTAATAAGGGAGGGACAATGAGCAATCCATGCACACAACCAATTAACAGAATGGCTCTAATACAACTTCATCAAGTTAATGAGCAAACCCGACTGAAACAATCAAGAAGAGGCCCTTTGAAGGAGGAAGGATCAAAATCCCTTTTGGCCTATGAAGCATGACTGTACAATTAATGGTCAATAAAATTACCAACATTGCCAAGGGAACAATCGAAGACTCAAAAACAGTAGGAAACAAGATTTATGATCAGTTCGCAGTACATGTTAATGTCATTTTTTCAAAGATGCGTATCAGATGAGCTATGTGCTTTGTTCACAAAGGCCTGTGTTCATACCCAGAAAGCGGGGCTATTGGATTCCCGACATCGAATACTTGTTAACATAACCTATGCCACTGCATTAATGAACTTCAAAGCCGTTCACTTTGATAACACATTGGCAGAAAAACCACTTCAATGAAGGCTTCACCAAATGGTAGGTTTATGGGCTAAGATGGTTTCCTTGCTCATGGAAAAAATAAATTCACCAAAAGCTGCATCAGAAACAGATTTTCTGCAAACATGATTCATCATGATTTTGTTTCAACTAATGTTTTGGCCACCCAGAAAAAGGAAAAAGAACACTTGTGTAATTTTCGCTTCTGGCTTTTACAGGCACAAATGGTAAACTTTTTTTCCACTATATTCATGGAGATATCCTGTTTAACCATCAATTTCCATTTACTATGACGAGGTGGTAAAACGAAACTCAAATTGTTTAGGAAAAGCACTCCCTGTAGGGCATGGTACTTAAGACGGCATTGGCCCTTGGAGAACACTTTGAATGGTAAATAAGCATAGGGTGTCCAAGTTTACAGTTAGCTCTGGGCAAGAGAAGTAACTGGGCACCAAGTCCTGCCACTGGACACTTAGTGACCACAGGCCACTTGGACTGACCATTTCCCCTTACAGGAGATATGTGATATTGGTAGAGGGTGGTGAAACCCAATGATAGATAGGAATGATAAGATTGGGAACACTTCCTCCAGGCTCTCCACACCCCTTACCCCACGCCATGCCCTGACCCCAGCAGATTTATGTCCTGTTGAAGGCAGTCTTGACATCTGCCAGACCCAAGAGCCCTACCTGCCCGCAACCAGACAGGGGTCTGCACTAACCCAGACTAATATAATCTTACCCTAGACAGTACAAAGGGGACATAACCAAGTGATGAAGACTGCCTCAGCATGTTCTGTTTTATATCCAGGAAACTGAGCACCATAAATCTACTAGGCATCTTTGGTATGCAAACACTTGAAGTAATAAACTTTCTATGCATCTATGTATCAGGTGACGTGCGCACTGAAGGGGAAAACCTGTGAAAAAGCACTTACTATAGGTGCACTTGGAAACTCAACTGTCTTCAGCATTCTCATCAGGAACATAATACACACATATGATATCAAACACACATGATATATAATATTGTGAATACCGTTATCTGACAAACAATACATAGTACATATCATGAATCCTGCTGTTATCAAACACATGATACACGATACCACAAATGCTGTTATCAAACACATATAATACATGATATCACACTGTTATCAAACACACATAATACATGATATCACACACAGAATACATGACATCCTGTCATCAAACACACATAATACATGATATCATACTGTTATCAGACACACATAATACATGATATCATGAATACTTTTATCAAACACAGATAATATGAATATTGTTATCAAACATGCACGACAGATAGTATTATGAATCCTGTTATCTGACACATGATACATAATACATAATATCATGAATACTGTTATCAAAGCATAGAATACACAATATCATGAATACTGTTTATATCAAACACAAATAACATATCAAATCATGAATACTATTGTCAAACACACTAAGTACATCACATCATGAATACTGTTATCAAAGCATAGAATACATAATATCATGAATGCTGTTATCAAAGCATAGAATACACAATATCATGAATACTGTTTATATCAAACACAAATAATACATCACATCATGAATACTGTTATCAAAGCATAGAATACATAATATCATGAATGCTGTTATCAAAGCACAGAATACACAATATCATGAATATTGTTTATATCAAACACAAATAACACAACACATCATGAATACAAGTATCAAAGCACAGAATACACAATATCATAAATACTGTTTTTATCAAACACAAATAACATATCAAATCATGAATACTGTTGTCAAACACACTAAGTACATGACATCATGAACACTGTCATGGACTGGCAATACTGCAGGTATTTTTGAAAGCTGAATTATCAGAAATCAAGAAACAGTTATCGTTCATCATGAGTCATAGTGCTAACATGCTGGACTCACACACCATGCATACACGAACATCGTCAAGACAACAAGAAAAAACGATAAAAGCCAAATATAGATTCATTCTGATGGAGTTATTGTGGAATACCTGTACATGTGCATATAAAAATTGAATGGTCATGTGGGGTGGAAACTTGTGGCCTGTACATGTGTGAGAGGATCGCACATTGTACATGTGTGACAAGTTCACAGTGTGAGCTGTCACACTGGTATCCAAAGACATCTATGCCTTAAGAACCTTGGACCTCCAGGGAGCGAGGGGTGGGGGCAGATCATTTTTGTACTAAACTTGTCTGAGCCTACATGTAGAGGACAATAATGGCACCTGTAGTTAACAGATCTAAACAGTTTTGTCAGATAAACACCTGGATATACAAGAGGGTAGACTCAATAGCCAACATTCTATTACTAACAAATAATTCTAAACATAATTAACACATTGAACTTCTTTTCACTTATAATAATAATTATAATCATATAATTTCCATTAAAATGAAAATGACAGTCACATGCAGGGTTTCTTTTTGAACTAAACATCATTTTGAACACTGTAATTTCTCAGCAGTAACCGAACATAATGGATCCACTGTTAAGGGTTGTTGATAAAAGTTCCATTTTCCCACAGTGTGGATCTGTCTAGTGAAATGACCATTCTGGCCAGTTTTCCTGACCGCAGTGTCAGCCGCTCTGTTCATCACACGCTCATCATCATCATACTGTATAGGTAAGTTATTGAGAATAGCAAACTGTTGATAGATTTACCAGTCTGCCCTAAGCAGAACCATACACCACGTATTTATTAGTCCTGTCTGTTACTGGTCAGGAGTTGTCCAGCCTGAAATGACCCGGTCCAGCCCTTCACACACACAAACTCATTATTCACAGGCCAGGGGTCATTTGTCAGAAGTTAGAGTGGTCATGTCCTCAACCGACAGCCCTTGTAATTAATGAGGGAATGTCTGGGAGATAAGGCCAACAGAAGAACACCTTGGATACCTAGCCCTGGTTGTGGAGAGTGATGAAAGTCATTAAAGGTTCATTACCATCACTACTGAGCATGACCAAGTGGACATAAATTAGCAGTGTGCCATAACCGAATCTGACAATAATGTTAGAGAGTACATAGCTGCTTACAGGGATCTCAGCATCTGCAGCCTATCCATCTCAACATGCACACCTACAGAGACAGACGTGCACTGGCTTCTGTGTTCAAACTTAAATGCATACAGCAGATGAGCTGGAATTATACCTATATGTTTACAGTTGGCTACAGCTGCCGGTTTCTTGACAGAACCATTAGTGTGACCCTTTTTTTAATCTTGACTTGTTCTTTGTCAATCTTGTATCTTAACCAGTTCCACATTCAACTGGCCATTCCAGTCAACTGCATGGTTGTCTGCAGTAGTTTCTGCCTGCAGACGTCTAAGGCTGGCCAACCCTTGTGTGGTCAGACGAAGATGGTGTATAATCACTTATCACCTATCAGTCACCCCACATGCCAGGAAGCATGGATCATTGATTTGCCCTGATGTACAGGATTCCTGTCCAGATTCCATGCCTTTACATATTCCATGTTTTTACATATAGCTACTTTGGTTTCACAAACAAGTACAGTAAGTTGTAAAGCTCCTTATAAATAAGTTACAAATTTTTACAAATAACATTACAAACCCTTAAACAAAAGTTACAAACCCTTAAACAAAAGTTACAAACCTCTACCAACAAAATTACAAACCAAAAGTTGCAAACCCTTCCAGAAAATGATCTACCCTTCCAAAAATTAAAAAAAAAAACAACTTTTAAACTCAGTTACAAATTGTTACAAATAGGCTCAGAATTATTATACTATGCCCTTTTTTGTTTCACTACACTGAATTTACCTATAAATAAACGAAGTAATAAGAACCAATTTAATCTTAAAAGTTCAAATCCAATTTAAAAAATCGCATCATAGCAGAATTGTTGAAACATGTTTGTATATGTACTTAATATAATATGGATGCATAGAGAACAGTTCTGTATGCATTTACCAAAATACAAGTGCTAAAATCAACAGCCACTCAAATCCAACCATCTTATCTCAAGGACACATTCCATACCACAACCATCTGCATGTAACATGTATTTACTGTAAATCTTCAGCCTTTACCATTTAAGCACTTTTTCAGTGGGATTTATGCATACAATTGTTATGAGGATGACGCTATAAATGATTTGTTTGTACCATTAAAGATGCAAGCTTGATAAAACTGTGCAAATTATTGCTCTACACCCACAGTTCTCTCAGAATGTCTCAAAACATTGGGGTGCAGAGGCCATTGAAAAGGTTGAGGAAATAGGGTAGCTCTTGCATAATTACCATAGACATAATGGTCTACATTTTTGATATACCACAGAAAAAACCTTTTGATAGCCACCAATAAATTGTAGACAGCAAAACACAGCCACCATATGTGTCAATATTGTGAACGAGTAGTGCATTTCATGACGATAATTCATGGAGAAAAGTAGTAGTTGAGACAACTTAGTCTTATCTATATACACAGATATACACGCTAAAGCATTTGTGTTCTTTTTTATGTGGGTATGACAGATTGCCACTGCTGTACATCCCCTTCTCATACTCTCTCAGGCATTCCCACATGTTGATTGTAGCTATCTACAATAGCAGCAGTCAGCATCTGGGAACCCGCCTGTATCTGCAAATCTGTTTATTTTCATCTCAAGAAAAAGCAGCCTTCCCAGCCTGAGGGCAATCAGGGTACTGTTTGTAACTAATGTGCAATAATCCTGCCTTCTTCACATTTCAAAGGGAATCATCTGAGCTTTTAAGCATAATGCTAACACATGATTTCTACATTCCTCTCAATGCTGTAAGCGTCAGATGAATGCAACCTTAAATTACAGTGTGCCCATAAAACTGCAAGACTACCAACATGCTCATTTCAACATACATGTACTGACAGTTTGTCATAAAATCCTCCCAACCCAGTCATACACTTACAGGTACAATATAGTTAATGTTGCCTTCGAAAATTAAATGCTTACGCAGAAACACCTACAAGCAAGCCTGCATCAAAAATTTTAAAAAGTTTTTTTTTCAACAATTATGCAGTTCAACTCTGAAACAGAGCTCAACATGCCATGAACTTTGTAGTTTCCTAAAATACATCTTAGCCTGAAAAGCTCAACACTTCATATTTAAGAAAAACAAACAGTCACATAAATAATAAACTATCACCCGGTCCATTGGTTTGTTGAGTAGTGAACAATGGCTCAAAGTGTGCTGGTACTTACCACCGTTTCAATCAGATAAGCACCTGATTGTGTCCCTTTGCTAATGTCAACTCTTGCAGATAGGGTTTCCAGTGACACTGGTTGGGGTTAAGCCGGGTCCTCAGTGTGGCAGTCTGCTGCTGAGACAGGGAGGCTCAAATCCACGGAATTCCTAAGTCTGCTGACACCTGGGTTCTTGACACATTCATCCCACGGCCTATCCACTTACTTATGGGATTATCCCCTCTTCTCCAGGGTTCAACACCTCTCTAAGCCTCCTCGTCAGGGTATTTCCTGTCGAGGAATATATAAATATATCACTTGGTATTCTAGATAGCTCGCTGGTAGAGTTAGTCTGAACCTTAAGTTTTACAATCCTCCCCAGTTCGTAGCTTGGAATTAACATTAAGTTTGACAATCCTAGCTGGTTCATACAGTTAGTCAGAAAGTTAAGTTTGACACCAGTCACTAACAATACATGTTTGTTTCCAAAACCTTGGGTCTTGTACAAACAAAACAATGACAAGATTTAAGTTCAGAAACTTAATTGCATTTCAAGGCAATTTTATAGAAGTTACACAACACTGATATTTGCCCAGAACCATTTTTCTCATTCATTTACATTATTTATGAGTTCAAAAATGGAAGTCCAAAATATATGAAGTCAATCCATAGGTATCCACAATGACATTTGTCCTGGTGCATAATTCAAAACTGAAATTCTGGCACATTTTCAGTTAAACACAAGATTCACAATAACATCCTGTATCCTGGTGCATATATTGTGATGAATTCACAACAGTGTGTCTGCCACAAACTAAGTCAGTGACCAGATGCTAACAACATCTGTTCAGAACCCAACATGTCTAACAAGACCTAAACCTCTTTAACTTCCAGGTATTTTACGAGGGTTCTTCCACACATACTCAAGAGTATTATCTGGCACAAATTTACAGTATGTCCACTGCCAGACAATCACAATATCATCTGTCTAAAAACTACATGTCAGGCACTGCTTCCCCCCCCCCCCCCAAATGACAAAGCTTTTGATCATAGTTCCATGTGTTCCACCAGCCAACAACACCAGTAGTTAGAGCCCTACTCTTTACAGGCTAAAGGTTTGTGTTTCCAAGCAGTACATATTTTCTTATCTCTACCTCGACTAAACAGTTCTCATTTCACAGCCACATGTTACCAGGGACATTGTTGCTTAATTGTTGACTGTGGCGTCCAATTTCCCATCCAGACAGAACACAGAACTCTGGGAGAGCTGAATCTGTAAGTTTGCTACATCAAGCTTAAAGCCTTACTACATGGTTGCCTCAAAAGCGTCTTCCGCAATCCCAGGTAGCCACAGTGTCTATGTTTGTACACATCCTTGTGCACTGGGCATCGAAGAAGGTTGCTTGTAAACTGGCTATAGTAGCGGAAACACTCCCAGGGTGCTATCGGCCCCATTCTGATAAAATATATTTTTGTTATTCTTGCTCAGGGGCTAGGAAAAGCATCAGCCGAGCTAGGAGCCACCGCTAATGAAATAAAGTATTTCTGGATGTGGGTGTCTGCTTACAGAACTCTGTATCTGTATTTGTTTGGCTATCATCTGGAACTGACCGCACCATCTTGATATCAAGATCTCCTTCTACCCCAAGGGCTAAATGTCCAGAGGGCTCATCCAGCTAAGACTAATGCATGCTACCTCAGAGCGAGGCTACAGTTACAGTAAGGGCTGTGGGCACCTTGAGAGTAAACCACAGAGGGGATGATCCCCCCATTCAGCAGGGAGAGGAAATCTAAGAATCCTGCTTATATCTGGAAGATTATCCACTTTCACTTGTGAACAGTATTTATTAATTTAAAAAATGTTACTATCCTACACATAAGCTTTTAACCACATCAGTTGCCTCTTCACAATGAAGTCTACCCAACTTAAGGCCTATGACTATACATGTACAGCGAAAACTTTTTTTAAAAACACCTGACACAGATCAGAGAATATACTGTACTCTACATCTCTAGAAACAGAATTAAAATACATTATTCTGTTAAATAATGTAGTGACTATGATTTTTTTTTAAATTTAAAAATTCACAACCTTTGAGCCAAATATTTTATTTATTTATTTATTTATTTGATTGGTGTTTTACACCATACTCAAGAATATTTCATTTATACGACCAGCATTATGGTGGGTGGAAAACTGGCAGATCCTGGGGGAAACCCACGACCATCCACAGGTTGATGCCTGACCTTCCCACTTATGGCCGAAGAGGAAACCATCATGAGCTGGATTTGAACTCACAGTGATCGCATTGGTGAGAGGCTCCTGGGTCATTACGCTGCGCTAACCGACTGAGCCTAGGTAACCTCCATTACTCTGGGCTACAGTGTACCTGATAAACAAATGTACACTGTGCATGTTCTTGATGTGTGGTCCAATGATTACAACAGATCTGACACAACTAGTGTCCATGACAGCACAATCTCACTCCCCATCTACAGGTAGAAAGCTCTAACTCACACCAAGTACATCAGAACTTACAGGGCAGTTTATTCCTTGGAGCACAATGACAACAGCTTCAACCATCTCTTCAAGAGCCAATTTATCTCCATCTTATGTAATCAGAGGTTTTCCTGCTGATATGACAGCTCTTTGAAGAGAACAAATGTGGCTGTGTTTCAATAAAGCCCAGAAGGATGGAAGCAGACAGAGGGGTAAACATAGAAACATGTCAAAATCTTCCACTTGTGCCAGACACGAACCAGATGGGCCTCTCCAAGACTTTGCGATGCCTGCCTCAGCATATATTACCATGATCTGTCCCAAGACCCTGTTCTATTAATTAATGGAGAGGTGGCAAAGTGAGGGATCACAGGGGAGACTTGACTGAAGGATGTTAATGTCAAACAGCATTACCTCACTGTTAACGGTCCCACTTCATCTCCATGGCAACAGACGGACAGCAGAAACAACAACAACAATACTTGTCCAGACTGCATATAGGAACACAGATCTGTACAAACTTTCACACCAATTCTGGATGAAGATTAGTCTTGATCAAACTTTTTGTACTTTTCATGAAGCTTGTATAGATGTTAACAGCAGGGATTCGAGAAAAAGGACTGCTATATTCATTCTTTTTACTTTAAACAGCAGATGGGCATTAAAAACAATAAATATTTCATCCATTTATCGGCAAAAGTTTGATATCTGTTGGAGAACGGTGCAGATAACTGAGTGTCATATATTAAATTGGTCTCACAGAGTCCCACTGTTGGAAAGGACATCATTTAAAGAGGTTATACTGGGGACTTTCAGCAAACATATCCATTTTCTCCAATCAAATCAAATTTCCTGTATTAATAGATCAAATTATTAACTTTCATTAAATATCAGACTTGTACAGTCTGTACTATTAACAGTGTTCAAATGATTCTAAAACTTGGAAAAGTTATATTGCGACCCAGTTTAAAATGTTAGGAACCATCGCTGAACTACAGTTGTAACTTTATCACAGATTTCGAACGGTCACATACGCACAGACAAGGATGGTATTTTGGTAAAGGTTACAAAATTATTTGGGCCATTTTAAGATAACAGCAATAATTTGATCATATTTGCACTGATCAATTTGTTTTCAAAACTCTCTGGCATAGCCGCTGTAACTGTATTGGCCTTGTGACTGGTGATGGTGAAAAGAGAGAGCAAATAGAACTGACTCACTGACCACGATCTGAGTGTCCCAAGCCAGAAGAAAAAACACCCACCTCTGCCTGTATTTGCTCTAGAATTAACACTAGCCCTTTTACAGGAACACAGCAAATACGACGGAATGGCTACTGTTTTCTTGGTGGCACTTTGACCTTTCACTACAAAGGTTCCCTCGTCCCTGCAATTCACAGGGTTCTAGTTAATTGTTGTAATATGTTTTACCTTCCTGACCTCGGCCAACCCTGCTGAATTTGAAACAACTCATGATTTCTGTGTAAAAGAGAGTTTTTGTTCGCAGCCTTAAAATCAGGCTTTAGTTTTTTTGTTTTGTTTTTTTTTTTCTTTTTCTTACATAATCTATCAAGCCACTTACGGTAACGAAGGAATGACAGTGACATACTTTGCCTAATTGTATGCAGGACTTAACTGACAAATAACATGTCTGCATGCCAACATTAGTTGTAACTCTTGTTCAGTAATGTCCATCCACATTAATCTATCTGAATTCAATGATGCATCTTGCACTAGCACCTCCAATGAATCTGCACAGTAATATTGCTACCGGATGAGGTTTTCCTTTTTTCTTTTTTTTTAAAGGGAACTGATGGAAATAAATAGTTTTGTAACACCTAGGATCATGTTATAGTCATGAATTACTTTTTTTGTATCCATGTCCTACCTGTCAAACGTTAAATACTTTTTCGGGGGACAGAATCAAGAAATAAATGAATCTTGCTAACCGAAAGTCAATTAATACTCAACTAAACATGTTTGTTTACGTACCCCTTAATGTTTGACACAAAACACTTAATACAGCTATGTCATCTCCCATTCAAAGACATTTACATGTAACTGAGACTTCATGAGAATGCCAGATGACATGCAACAGAAATTCCTATCACATTACAAGAACCATTTGGAACTCATTGTTATGTCATTATTGCATTTAGCTTTGGAATTTTACAACAAACATCTCATTTTTCTCAGCGGACTCTCCTGAGAGCAATTGCGAAATAAACTATTTCTGACATGCCATTGGATAACATGTTGCGTTTATTAGTCTCTCCACGACCGATTTTCTGTTTGGACATGTGGTTCACAACTGCCTCAGGTTGGCCACAGATGTAAAGTGTGTGTCCGCCCAACCCTTATAAACACAGAACTCTGGCCCTCCAAAACAAATACACTGTGTTCAAGCACACAGAGTTGTGCAAAACAATGTAATTAACCAGCACATTTCTAGATATATTCTACCCACAACATGGCTGAAATACTGCCCAAATGGTGAGAGGATACACCTTTTTATAAAACTGGAAATCTACCTTCTTATTCTTGATGTTTTTATGATTTTCTTGTTTTTGCAGGATCTTCATGTTTTTATGATTTTCTTGTTTTTCAAGGATATTGATGTTTTTATGATTTTTCTGTTTTTCAAGGATCTTCATGCTTTTAAGATTTTCCTGTTTTTCAAGGATATTGATGTTTTTATGATTTTTCTCTTTTTTTTTAAGGATCTTCATGTTTTTTAAGATTTTCCTGTTTTTCAAGGATCTTGATGTTTTAAAGATTTTCTTGTTTCTCCAGGATCTTCATGTTTTTATGTTTTTCCATAAAAAGGCTTTCCGACCATTTCAATAGGTCTTCAGCAGATAAAATTGTCAAGACAGTCTGCCTTTTCCACAAATGAGATGATTTCCAAGTTTCAGTTTTATTTCATACCCTCATCTAACATAGAACAAAACATCTAAACCATCAGAATTCTGCATGCATTGGGACTAGCAATTAAAGAAGATGTACCTTTTTTATGGGTTAAGTGTCATATTCAGACGCAGTATTTTTAATTTTCTTGCAGATACAGGTGTGGGGCGAAACCTCAGTGATGCAAATGTTCCATTTTTAATGAGTAGTGGAACTACAGATGCTGTCTTTGACCAATAAACATTTTTTCATCCAAATTATTGCGTCAGTTTGGAATTGATTTGTACTGTCAACAACAACTACATGCATCAACCACTTAACTGAATTGATGCACATTACTTCATGACAACCATGGTTAACAATTAAAAAAAAAACAGAAAAATCAGAAAAGTACAGAGCGTAACCAAGGTAAATGTAATTAACATGTGAACAAAGTGATGGTATCAAAAATACCATTTTAAAGCTGTATATGCTTCTGCATTTTGACATACCCAGCATTCAGTGAAATACAATACCTGTTGTAACAGCCTATTCTGATAACACGAGACGGCCAACTGCCCTGTACTGTCCTTGAGAAATTGCTACGCCGTTCACTGCTAAGACAATGGGAAAGCTTGTCCAAATAAAACAAGGAGAAGCTAAGGCAGGTTTTTGAGGGGTGGAGGAAAGGCATTCCTCATCATCCATGTGAAAGATGCAAAGGGCAGGTGCGATGATGAGAAGAATCTGTCTTAGGTAAACAATGACAGATTGTTACATGTTGGGACCTGGGTAGGTAGCCCAGAGAGATAATGTTAAAAGCATGTCCGTCAAAGATGTCGGTATGCAAGATATTATTGGGCCAACTTGTCTCCTCTGCAGATTTTGGCGGGGTCCGCTGGCCATGTACACAGCCTATCAGCTTCAAGGATTCAACACCGCGTAGACAAAATGATTATGCAGTCAACCTTAGCATGCGTTATTGACATTCACCAGCAAACAGTGACTCATGTCAAAGACGCAGAAAGACAACACCACACAAACACTTTAACACTGGCGGCAGAGGCGGGCCAAATTAACGCTGTAATCAAGCTGGTCTGACGACACGCCATGCACCCTACACAACCAGCATGAAGAATACAGGGGACAACAATAAAAACTCTGAAACAATTGTATAACATGCGGTGAAGGACACAGGGATGCAGAAACAACTCATAAATAATTCAATTTACATCATCTCTGACAGCTCAAATTGCCGACAGTACCAGTACACATATTTTTTTTTCTTCAGGAGAAATGTCACATATTCTTCCCACAAAATGGGTTTTTGAATTTTAATACATGTAGCAAAACAGATATAACTAATTACGGATGGATACTGGTGACACATTTTGATGTCACATTTAGAATTAGTCCTTGATCGATAGTATAGGGCACAAAAATTTTTTGCAACAGCATGCTGCAATTTTCCACAAATTATCTGCTTAATAATTAACAACATTTCAAACTGTATCATTTTATCAACTTCTGCCTGTTCTGATGATGATTGCGTTAGTTTCCTTTTATATCAGTCACGAAGACTTTACAAACATATACAGAGGGACAAACACTTATTTCTGATTTCCCACTTATCTTTCTACAATGAGTGATTTGATGACATCCTTAACTCTTTCCTAAATATAACACTGGTTATTAATGCCTTTCTGATAGCCTTGGCAAAGTGATCCCTTAATAAAAAAAAAATGATTCACAAACTATCCCTTGGGCTCGTCAATGGCTCAAAATCGAGTTCCATTGTGCCGCCATGAATGCAAATATGGCAGTGTTAGTCACTGTTAAAAAGAGATTAGTGCTTGGCCCATGGAGGAAATTTACTCTGCTTGGCTAACCCAGGCAGCAGCTAAAAGTCCTCGGGGTAATTTTTAGATATGACTTTTTACATTAGGCACATGATCAATCAATCAACCGATTCGCTAGAGCAGGTCACAAGTGACATTTTACCTAAGTGGAACTTACCCTAGGTACCAGAAAAGTCTCAATGCAGTCTGACCACAGATGTGCATGACTGTGATGGCCAGTTGTTACAATTATTGAGAGTTAATAGGGACTCCATTACAGATCTGTCAGACTGGGCAGTGGTCAAACAAATCTAGCAGTGAGACTGGACAGGTCCTCTCAAGGCTAACGGAAGATAATCAAACTGGACAGGTCAAGGGGATGGTCAGACATTATCTCTGAGAAATCCATACTGATCTGTCACAGGAGAAAAGCGGTTGGAACAGCTGAAAACTCGGACAGGCCCTAATATTCAGACATGCTTCTTCTCCAAAAAGAAATGCAATAAAGTTTCCATCAACACTGTGATGTGAGCTCATGAACCATGGATGGAGAAGACATCACAACGGCTGTAGTAGGAGCCATTAGACCATTTTCATTGTGATCACCCATATTGCATGCCCAGACATACGTGTATCTGTGTACAGTATCAGTAGTTTAACTTCATTTATACACCTCGTCGGTGAATTAGATGTCCATGTGTGCATCACCTCCCTCTTGAGGAGTAGCAGAGGTGTAAAAACTTGAGATATATGTGCGCCTACTAGATGTATCTAGCCAAGGATTCAACTCAGCTATATATATGCGCATATCGACAACTCCGAGATACCTCTACTACATTGTCATAGGGGTAAAGGACATCTGACCATACACCTGAAATATACCTCTACAACTCTGTCACATGGCTAAGGACATCTGACAGTACACCTGAAATATACCTCTACAACTTTGTCATATGGCTAAAGACATCTGATGGTACACCTGAAAAATACCTCTACAACTTTGTCATATGGCTAAGGACATCTGAAAGTACACCTGAAATATACCTCTATAACTCTGTCATACGGCAAAGGACAGCTGACAGTACATCTGAGATATACCTCTACAACTTTGTCACATGGCTAAAGGACATCTGACAGTACACGTGAGATATATGTCTACAACTCTGTCATACAGCACAGGACAGCTGACAGTACAACTGAGCTATGCCTCTACAACTTTGTCATGTGGCTAAGGATAGCTGACAGTACACTTCAGATATATCTCTACAACTTCATCATTCTGATAAGGACTTTTGATCATCTAGGTACATCTCAGATATGCATTTACCTCTACAACTTTTCCATACTCATCACCTTGGCCTGCTAAATTCAGTTACACTTCATGTATACATGTACATGCACCTCTTCAACTTTTCACATCGCTATAAAGAACTGCTAGAGTTACATCTGAGATACCTAAACAACTCTTTCACACTGATAAGGACTGCTAAAGTTACATCTGATGTATACCTCTAACACTTTTTCATATTAAGGCCTGTCAAAGTTACACTTTAAGTACACCTCTACAAATTTTTCATAACGATAAGGACAGCCAAAGCTGCACTTCATATATATACCTCGCTTTTGAACTTTTCATATTCATAAAGACTGCTAAAGTTACACCTCTGATATACCTCTTGCAACATTTTCATATAAATAAGTTCTTTTTTGGATGCACTTTATAGATACCTCTACAACTTTTTCTAATAAGGACTGCAAAAGTTACAGTTTATGTATACCTCTAAAACATTTTCCTGCTGATAATACCTGCTAAAGTTACACCTCAAATATACCTCTGCAACTTTGTCATATTGATATTATAGCTCAGTTAGACATACACCTTGGACTGTGACATGTGGACATAGGGTATAAATGATACAGCCATAATCTGCTAAAAGACACAAACACTGTCAAAAACAAATACATCTCCACACACATACACATTTCTCCACTTTTAAATCAAATTATGTAAATGAAATGCTGCTAAGCAACTTTCCTGGCTGCTAATAGCCATACAGTCAGACATATACAGACAGGGCCCTGTATTGGTTACTAGCTCGTCCGGGATGGGATACCTCCCAGTGGATGGCATTAGGAAGAAAAAACAAAGAGGCTGTGCATATCACGGGTAGACTCTAAGTGTCCATTAGATGATTCAGTTCATGACGCCGACATGTGAATAATTCATAACTCCAGAACAACAAGAGCGTACTTGATGCGATACTGATACTGTTAATACCACCGCATGGCTGTTGTCTCTCTCAATACACCACTGGTGAGCATCACTTCCGAAATGAAAAATTAAATTGATACGCAATTATGGGCCTGTTTGTCCAATGTTAATACAAGAGGAAAACATATTGTGATAAGTAAATTGGTGAGGTGAGCTCTTAGACAAACTCAATTACTGAAAATTCAATTATGTTAAGGTGATAAAGCTGAGAGGTTATATGCTCTGTGGAGATCAAACCTCGCTAGATAAATATATGAAATTACATAAGTTTACATGTTTGCTCGATCTCGCATGGCCCTCAGGAGCTCAGATCCTAATGCAGCCTCTATAATTCATAATTGGCTTGGGACCTACAGGCAATTAGTCACTAATCTCTTGAGGAGTGGGGGGGTGGTGCAGGGAAGGGGACATTTTGCCGACAATATCACTCAGTTGTCCAGCAACTTTTTGTTGGAATGTCAGCTAATATAATTAGCGTCTTCCTCCAAAATGAAATTCCACTCTTCATTTCTCTTCTTTCAGAAAAAAAGAAAAGAAAGAATGCTGAAGAAAGTTATGGAAACCAAACTATTCAGGAAGTTCTACCAATGAAGCTATACACAAAAAAAAAAGCTAACTTATTTCCAAAATTGTTCAAACACGCATTTACATACAGAGATATACCTCAGCTGATACACAAGCATATACCCCGCTTTTGCATGCAATATTATCTCCCTTTATTTAAATGTAGAATACTTAAATGCACACGTACATGTCGCTCTACTTTTTACATACATGTACATACACAAGTCAGTAAATCATACGTCCTCTAGATGAATTAAACCGCACCACTGTAACAACCAGTGATAATGCAGCTACGAATATCGGGCGTCTCCCCTTGTCCACGTTAAGCGCACTCTTCAGCCTGATTATCCTTGTCAGGGCCCGCTCTGGTAATTTTCCGTATTACACCAAAGTTCTAATTCAATTACCATTGCCCGGCACAATGGGAATACAACCTACAATATTGCCCGGCTTATCACAACTGTGGGACAAAATACTGCTTGATGGACGGGCAATTTCCCATTTGAAAAGATGCCCCAGGGTATGAGGTTTAACGACATTCTCAATTCAGCGTGATTATTTCTGTAATACTCATGAACAACACAAAAAAATAACACTGTAGCCGAGAAGTGGATGCTTTAGCCTTATTTGTTTGTTTTAGCCATAGCTGATAACATCATATGGAATCTCCTATCTAGGCCTGATTTCCTTTACCAATAAAACCTAACTATATTCTTAGTCATGGGATACAAGAGTAATCAAATAAATAAATAAATGATAAACAAAATAAAATAAAACAAAACATTACGGTATCCAATATAGAGACATTATAATTCTAAAACTATTACATTTCTGCTTCATGTAATAAGTTATGAGAGAGGTTATTACAACAAAATAGCAGATTACAATAAACTGATGTCATCATCACCATGAAATTGGCAAAAACTGTTAAACCTGAACGTGATCAATAAATTTTTCATTCTTTAGAGCTCATCAATACTGAAAGATCGAGTTGTAGTTATTTTGTAATACAGAAAAATGTTCATGTGCAACTGAGATTTAATTTGCATTTACTGTAAATCTTCAACTTTTTCAACCACTAAAGCACTTTTTTCAGTAGAAGTTATAGATACAATTATTGTGAAAATGCTGCTAAAAATGATTTGTTCCTGTCATTAAAGATGCAAGCTTCATAAAACTGTGCAAATTATTTCTTTATGCCCCATAGTTCTCTCAGAATGTTTCAAAATATTGCTGGAGAGGCAATTGAAATGGTTGATGAATTAGGGGTAAAAATACTTTGTTTCTTTGTTCAAACTAACAACAGTTATTTAAATAACACACAACAAATATTCTCAAAACTGAATATAACAGCCCAATGCATATATTGTATTGCAATTCCTGTATCATATATCAGTTGTTCAATCATTCACTGCTATTTAACTTTAGGCCATGTTAAAACCCTGATTGTGGCTATGCAACTTTAATAGTTTTATTGCCACGATATGGCTAGAAAATTACTGATGTGGCGTTAAGCAAATTCATTCCAATTTTTATTAAATTCAACCTAGAATGTGGACCTCATTATGCACTGTCTTTATACTTGCATCTTTCAAGTCTGCCTTTGGCAAGGCCAGATTGAATCCGGAACATTTTCTGTTATATTGGTGTAAAGTCACTCTTCTGGTCAAGTCGCCTGAAGCTACATGCCACCATGCAGTATCCCTTACCCATGTCAATATCTCCAAATGATTGCAATAGCCTCCAGGTAACAGCTCTATTCCACTCCACTGAGTAGCTTTACAACAAAATGGAAGGGTATTAGAAGGCCTCCTTGAGGAGTACCACTGACACATTTTAGACATGTTGTTATTTCCTGGTCTCTAACACTCTTCCAGCTGACAAAATGTGATGATAAGTGCACCAACATCCAGAACGGCTTCTTTGATTAACCCTTTTTCCACTAATTCAATAACATTCACTTACAGGAATCTGGTTTTATGTAAATCCAACTGATTACAAAGTTTATGCCTTTAACTGATGCTATACTTGTCATTGACTAGTTCTTTGTCTCCAAATAATATTTACTAGCATACTACCGTTTATTTTGTTACTAAACACTGCAATTTGTATTGAACAAATTTATTTCCTTAGTGATTTAAACTGCACATTCACTATTTGTACTGAAATGCAGGTGCAAAGCCGAATAACTATTATGCAAATGAAACCATAATGTTACACATGCACACATAATACATGTATAAATTACAATTTTAGTGCTTTCACTGCAGAAGATAAACCAGGTGTGAAATAATTCTCCACATTCTGAAACATCATTGAGCCTACAATTCATGTATTACAGCTTTAAGCTCAATGGCTCTATCTGCTGCTTGCTTGCATACAAAACAGGAATTTGCTTCCCTAACGTTTATCATTAGAGATTGAATGGTTGGCAATTAAACATACTGATAAAAAAATGACATTGAAATTTGGGCAATTAATCATTGTCTTAAGAGACTTGTGCTCTGATTTATCTTATGTCCTTTTCAGAATCAGATTCCAATCTTTTACCAATTTCATTAACCAACCCATAATCAACGGGTTGAATAAATTAAGGCCATAAATCCAAAACACTCATCTTTATTTTTCCCCAATGGCACTAAAATCATGTCTTAATTATTGCTCAAGAAACGCAGCCATTATGGCATTTGGTGGGTGTCAGAAAGTTGCTAGTTACAAGGTCACGAAATATTTCATTTATCACACAAACTCACAAAAAGATGAAACAAAATTTACACATGCACAGGCTCTATTGCCAACGGCAGCATTTTCCGGAAGAAGTAACTCCAGGATTGAGCAACAAAAATTCTGAAGAATCATAAATCAATAGGGGAGATAAACATGCTTGGCACAGAATGGTGTAATATTTGCTGCTGGGTCTGGAGGCTGACGCACAGAAAGTGGCTGTTGTCACAGGAAAACTCGCAACAAAAAGGCCATTTTCCCCGTGAAGTGATTACAACATTATAATCAACACAGAGTGACGGAGCACATGTCATCAAGTTAATAAAGCCATCGTGAGTAACAATGAATGACACTTCAGCACTTGTGGGAGCTCATGTAAACTGTCAGAGATATTGAAATCCGCCCCCCTGACTTCACACCCATTGGACTATAGTCAGCTTTACACGAGTCCATGTTAAAGACACTGACGTCATGACATTACCATACCCTTGCATTTTTAAGAGGCGCTGGTACCACAAACGTTTGGGATTGCATTTCTTTATCACTTACAAAAATCACATCTGATCCGTATGCATGAGAGGAAATGAATTTTTCACAGCTTTACAAAGTTACATGTCCGACCCAACACTTCAGGGAAGCCCCTCATTCCCGAGAAAATGTTGGCGACAGAAGACTGCATGTACTTCAACTGGCCACTGGCAAAATTATCTGTTACATTAGGGCTGATTGGTGTTTAACTAGGGGCACCTCAGTCACACGTCAGCGTGACTGCAAGCTCTGGACAATCTCCCAGAGTTGTCAACCAGAGGAGGGAGAAGAAACAACCCTAGGCTCGCTGCACAGCCAGTGACTATTGTCCCGTCACAATTGTTATACCGCCACATGACTCACATCTTATTCTCCCTTCCTCCATTAGAGAGTTCTCATAAAGGCTAACATCAGAGTTATTAAAGAGCATTGTCCACAAATGGTAGCACAAAAGAGGATCTTGTTCTCGCTGCTGGGCGATGCTGCACTGAGCCAGTGATGGGAGAACTCCGGGAACATCCTCCCTAAATTACCCACAAATCAGCCACATCTGGAGGCCAGAGAACAATGCCCCCTCGAAACTTAGCCTAGCACTCCTTAAAATTTCACTCCACAAAAATAGTTCAGGGATAGTGTGTGCTACCCTGTGGTTTAGAGATCTGGCCAGTGTGACTATACGTTGTTCTCCCAGTTTTCTCCAGCCTCCTCTAATTGGCACCTTGTTTCACAACACTTGATCAAATTCAGACAGGTCATGCCAAAAGCCCTTGATCAAACTTCCAATCCAACTGTTTCGAAAAGCTTGTGATGATCTGATTGACGATATTAGGTCTTTTCATTTTCTTCAAAATTTTCCACAAACTCTTTATACCTTTTTTTCTTAAGAAAGATCTTAACTAACTTTGTCCTAGCTTAGCCCTCGATCATTGCCTTTTATCTTGTGACCTTTGAAGAAAACTAGGGAACATTATATGCATCAACATCTTGAGTGAACAGCCAAAAAAGAAAAATGCCAGCTGAAGGTTTGAGAAAAACTCTACCAAAAGCCGAGCGCAGAGTTCAACAGAAATACCTCCGCTAAAACAAAAAGTGCACAATAAGCAAATAAAACTTGTTTCCCATCAACAGGAAACATTCTCATGTGTACAGTTAATCAAAAGCTAATTTGTTAGCATGCTTGTTACAGCATAGAAGACAATTTGAGAGCAAATGATGGATGAGTATGGTTAATTTATCATGTCGCCGCTAAAGCCGGATAATGAAAAGGTCTCATCAAGAATCGCTCTCCTACAACTGCAGGAAGGAAGTGGGTAATTATAAAAACATGGCCAGTTTTGCCAAACTCCTGTCTTCCCCCCCACCCCTGAGACGCCTTGCAGCTTTGTAAACGCCTCCCAGTCATGTTGTGCTCTCTTGAGCTCCCAGGACAGACCTTTAATTGTTAATACACGGCTAAGTGACATTTATGGTATGTTGACTACGGCACACATCAATCATACATGTGTCAAAACATGGCTGGGGTGGAGGCACCCTCACACAGCCTTACTGGCTCTTGTCTTCATCAAAAGCTTGTACCCAAATGATTATCACATCACACAACAGGGTTAAATAGAGCTATCTAATTTAGGGAACCTTTTAATAGCCTAATTTGGGCTCTAATACTTCACATATTCAGAAACCTGAAAGCAAAGCCTAATATATACTGAATTACACTACATGTATCAAAATTACTCATATATCTTTCAGTACAGGCAGTACATATGAACAAAGGTGATTGTTTTAAACACTTATGTTAAATTTATCAGGCAATATTTCCCACAATTAGATCACATCATGTAGATAATGATGTATTACAAAGAGAGAAAGATAAGTGAGTGAGTGCGTGCTTGGGGTTTTACTTAACAATTTTTCAGTCATATGACGCCAAAGGAATGCTTAGAGTGCATGTGACGTGCCTTCTTGTTGCAGGACAGATTTCCACCGCTCTTTTATCTACTGCTGCTTCACTGGGGCACCTTACCGAAGGCAAGTAAGGTGCTCTGCCCAAGGCATTATACTGATTCAGGTCGTTGCAGAGAAAGTCGTTGCAGAGAAAGAGAAGTATCTTGGACAGTATCTATGCTACACCATATTGTCCATAAAAAAAAAAAACAACGATGTTACATGCTTTACAGTCAACGAACTGTACACAATGGGCCAATCATAACCTGTAGCATCCCAATACTTTTTACCCACAATACCACTAATATCTGCATAAGAATGCAACTTTGAAAAGAAATTAACCGAAAATGAGATACATGCAGGTCCGAAACAAAATCTGACCCATGCATAATAATGTAAAAATATCATTCTTTTTTGGTCCCCGACACCTTTTTGCAAGCAAACGTGAGAAAAGGTATTGAGTTTCTAGTGAGCTTATCACGACAAAAAATGGCTCCTGAATGTATCTTCATTTGTCCAAGTACATACCCACATGAAAGCCAGAGAAAAGAACTTCCGTTCAATTGTTGTGGCCCAATCCTTTAGTAAAGTGATAGGAGAGATTAAGTATCCAATTGAGATCAACCTACCAATAGGATCGCTCAACTGTGAAGCATTTACCTGAGCAGACCGAAATGAACAACACTCCGAGTCAGGGGATTTAGATTATCAGGCCAACTGTTGTTGCTGAGGTTCCTCTTTGAGTTTTCAGTACGAAACGAACATTTCACGGCTATTTATGGTCTCTGGCACAAGAACCCAGGTCAAGAGCATCCATGTTTGAACAGACATTAGGTGTAATGGCTGCAGCCCCCAAGGCATACAGGCTAATGCAATTATTAATGTCTCACCTGTAATTAAGAAGCCTCACTCACCTGATGACCAGAGACACTAAGCTACCCATAGAGATTAACTATGTGCTTGATTCTATAAGTTCTACTGATTTTAGAAATGTGGTTTGAGGTTTGTTTGGAAGCTAGGATGATAAATCTACTGGAAAAAGTAATATTTTAAGGATTCACCTTTACTTGAGTTCAATAATGCATTCCTTGGGATAAATGTTTAGTTCAAATAGGACAGTTACACTTTACACTGTTCATGTTAAATATGTAGTAACCAAAATAAAATCTTTTCTTCAAGGTGTCCCCAAGGCAAACCCATGTCCACCTAACCAACAGTAGATATAGTCATACAGAAGATGAATCTCTACTTACTAAGTATTTACAAATGTCATAAATAACAAGACAAAGACCTATTTACACCTGCTTGAAGACTGTGCCCTAGTAAGTATCAAACAGGTGTGTCCAAATCAAAGTACCCTCTATCTGCCTACATGGTCCGTGGATTATACTTGATATGCTGAAGTTGACTTCTGTTCATCAAGCATGACAAAGCAATAAAGTTTGCAATCTGTAACATCTAGGCCAGTGAGCATCCTTTTGAACCACGTACCTATTTACAGGGTGAACGGGCCTATTTTCTGTTTTAACTGCTCGTATCTTCCAATTTGCACTCACCTTCTTACCCTGTAAGACCCTCAGTTAGATCAAGCTCCATAAAACCACACGTGACACAGTTAGAAATCAGGTAAATGGCTATCATAAAACTACTATAAACCAGGGGAACTTTTGTCACTTCAGAAAAAGGATTTCTGAGATCAAGAGAAACCTTCCTGACACCTTGGAATGGGTATGCATGAATTTGCAACCAGGTCAAGTTTGACTGAACCTTCTCTCTCTGTTCACTCAACACCCCTGGGAAGCTTAACAGTTTAAAGAAGTCTTCAAAGATAATGCACATGCACTTGACCTGTACACCAACTAAATAGGTTTGGACACATTGTTTTCTTTACAAACGTGTATACATGCTCTACCTATTTCTCAAATACACATTCACCTATGTAGCAATGTAGTTAATAGAGACTACAGATATGTGTGCCAGCAGTCAAAATAAACGTATTGCTAAAAAGAAATTTTTGGAAATATCATGCCACTTGAAATTTATGAATCCTAGAGAAATGGTGGAAGTACACAACTGATTTCTAAATATTACTGTCACTGATAATTTGGCCAGAGCTACATCTATTGATTAGGGTGTCAGCCAATAAGGTACATGTATGTGCATGAATTTCTGACCTAAGACACCATTTCACAGGTAAGGTAAAGATGTCTGATTAAATGACCGATTGATTGATTGGTGTTTTAACATGGTGTTCCAAAATGTCTCACCTACCGACTCTTCACTTAAACCCACCGCTGAAACACAGCTAGATTCAAACACGCAACTCCACTGGTCAAGTTCTTGGCGGTCACAGTAAATCACAGCTAGCTAAGATTGTTACAGAATGCTCCACTTGACGGATTGCACCCACCTTTAAACGTTGGGTGTCAAATACTAAAATCAAATCAACACATTGCCATCAAGCTGAACAGTTGAAAAATCAAAGTCAGACTATCAGATATGTGTGCAATATATTTGATTTGTGCAATAGATTTGATTTGTGCAATATATGTGATTTATGCAATATTTACTTATGTATCATTTACTGCTGCAAAAGAATACATGTACAAAAATGTATTTTGGAATTATACGACATTCATTTTTATGAGAAAACAATGATTATAGCTTTATGCCACAACACCAAATACAGGTTCATGTACTGTAATTTTTCAACCTTTTTGCATGGTGTTTATTCAAGCATATTCTGAAGGCTTTATTCTGTGTTGAGGGGTAAAATTGTACTTTTTGTGCAGCTAGGAAATCAAATTAAAATGTACATAAATTGCACAGAAAGTTGCTCTTTCATATGCGAAAATATTGAGGAATTAGGGTAAGTAATGTACATTGGACATCATGTAAGACCACACGAACGTCTCTACAAGACGGGTCAACTGTTCACTGCCACTAAGCAGTCAAGTGTCTGTAATTGTCTGTAACAGCACTGGCCTACCTGTGAGTTCTGTTGTTTGCAGTAGCACAAACATGTGCTCTTCGAAGATATACTGAGCATCAACCAACACTATCCAGTTAGACACCATGCTTGACAGCCCTTTAGAAAACTTCACAGGTAATTTAGCTCGCTCGTTGAGTAACAGGGCCTTGAGGTTCGGTGAACTGCTCAACTTCAATTATACACCTTAGAGTCACAAATCCGTTACTTGTAACATACAGCACCTTAATGGCAACACGCAAAGGCTTATCATCTCCACACCTTCAGCTTAAAGCAGGTGCCTCAAGTTTCACATTCTTATGTCGTATCCTCCCTAAAGGAAGGCAAAAAGCACTGGGTGTAACAGATTGAACACGGTTTCCCCAAGTCTGAATGAAAAACATTTCTCTTCTTTGGATTTATAAACCCACATTAAATTTTCCAGATTTTAGTTTCAAAATGACAAAAATGTCCTATAAAATACTGGACATTGTAACCAATTTAAAGTGAAATTGAATGGAAGATTTGTCTCTTTTGGAGGGGGGGAGGAACGTATGTATGTATCCCTCCTTCCGGAACCTCAGGACCCAAGAACATCAAGGCATGTAATCTAGCAGGAACTATTTGTTACAAGCTGCCATGTTACATTAGCACCAGTTAGGGAGACAGAGAGAATCTGGGAAGTTATTGTGGCTGTTTCTAACCAGTATGGTACGAACCAGACTTGTTTTTGCTCAAAATTAAGTGAGCGCTTCATGGGCATTATCATTCTTTACATACACGGCTTCTGGTTACAGCTCTCATTACCTTGGTGGAACCCAGACACAGTGGGGCTCCAGAGGGAGAGGGTGTGTGTGTGCTCTTTGCACACTCAACACAATGTGAGCCACTGGCTCCATTTTGCACCATGTGTCAGGACATTTACATTAGGTTTATTTATTTGAGCAACCGTACTAATATCATAGCCATGATAATATCAGCACAATATCTGTATGTAAAAAAAAAATTGAATGTTTTGAACATAAACTTCATAGGTAGCATTGAGACCTTTGATAAAGAAATTTTGTAAAATGCAACTCAAAACATTCCTTTCTGGGAGGTTTTAAGTCTGTGAATGAAACAAATTTCTATGAAAACTAAACTTTTAACTGGTAAACCATCTGTTTGTTCAATTTACTTGTTAATTTTAATACAGCTTGATTAAACTGGGTGGTTCTTTTTTGTTTGTTTGTTCGTTTTTGTTTTTTTTTAAGATTTCCATGCCATTACTATTTGTGGGTCGTTGGTGACAATAAACGTTCAGCGACACTCACGCAGCCATCTGAACAGTCTGAACATTCATTGAAGAAATATTGTCTTCAATGAATATGTTGTGCATATCTGTCATTGGAAATCTTGTCAGTAAGTTGCCGAAAGGCCGGTGTTTTGTTCCTGCCACTCTCCTCCACCCATAAAACCATTATAAAACAAAAAAAATTCTTAGGTAAGACGTTAAATAATAAGTAACTGCATCTATATATATAAATGAAACACAGCAATCACATAATAGAACTACTTTTAAAAGCTGATCACAAGTTAAGTGAAAAACCTGCAATTCCAAGTCTTCATAAAATATAGGTGACATCTCTCCCTCGCCTTATTACCTGATCTTCTAATCACAAATAAGAGCGACAGAGTTACTCAGCTCAGGGAAACTGCATGCACTCAACAGACTTTGCACTTGATTCCCTTAAATGCTTTTTTTTTCTCCCTAGGTTAACAGCTTTAACATTAGCCACAGCATTTTCACCCCCCCAAAAAACTCAATAGTGGTGAGATTACGTTCACATGATACGAGTATCTCCAGGACATCGATCCATATAGGATAGCTTGTCTAACTGGCAGCTAGGTGTGAGAGTGCGGCACTAATGTGTCAGGGTGTGTTTGGGGGTGGGGGTGGGAGGCGTAGAGCTAGGAGCAATGGAGGAGCAGGTGAGTGAGCAGTAAGCTAAGGTTACATTGACAATGTCGAAGCGGCACCGTCAACAATGGGCGCGAAGGATTCTCAAGACGAAGACACATTTCTGTATCCTCTGAGAATCTTCAGATCCATTCAGGGGCTTTTCAGTCTCTTATCTGTCTACTCCAATTTGTAAGTATCCGTGACTAGGCTAAAGCACACAGCTTAGCGAGAACTTAGTCGAGGCACTGTTAGCCTACTCAAATAACCTCTTTACCTTTCAGAAGTCAATATTGACACATTCGTCTTTTTTTTTTCCGCATTTCGAGAATATAAAGTGCTCCAATGTGTCCTTTGTGGCCGTGTCTTTTTCACCTGAAAGAGGACGAGGTTGCGCAGCAGTCGGATGGAGAATGGCAGAGAAGCTTAGCATCAGGTGAAACATTGACTTACTCTCGTCCCCGGGGTAGTGCGCTACAGGGGAGGAGTCCTTCAGCTGAAATGTCTCATTATCTAGTGGTGTAGAGCCATACTCTGCCAGCCAACACCCTTCCCATTTCTAACCCCTTTGCTCTTTTCCCCACGGCTTTAGACCATTCACACCTCTGTGCTAACAGAGCTCGGGCAATGTTAGCGAAGGAATTACCCCACTGTTTGACCTGCCCTATTTCAATGTTGACATTGCCAAAGTTTTGTAATAGCTTTTAAGTTCTCAATGCAAAAGACATTATTCATACAATACCATTTTTCCCTGCAGCTTAACATATCCACCAAAGTAAACACAGCCAGGGTATGGACAAAAAGTTTGCTAAAGATCCCTCTTAGAATTCTTTTTCTTTCCTTCATTCCTTTTTTTTTTTTTTTTTTGAGATGGGTGGGTCTTGGTTTGTGGCTGACATTCTTTTAGAAGCTTTCCCCTTTACATAACAATATTCAGCGATTGCTCAAAATTCTTTTTTTTTTTAATTCCAACCCCCCCTCCCAAAATTATTAAAACCAATTCAATGTCTCCAACACAATAATGACAATAAAATACTATACCTTAGATAAAACAATAATTAATGTTTTTCAATCATCTTGATGAATCCGTGTCTAAGAACAGGTAAACCTTGACTGTCTCAAGACTTCCTAAATTAATTTCAACCACTGGATTGGCAGAAACGTGTCACATGATAACCGCTTTCACAATGCCTATTGGCTGAGATTCACTCATGGCACTGTCAATGAAACCTGATCACTACCTAAAGGTGCAGTTTTACTGGAATCCCCTTCCTCAATGCTCGATCTGACAGACAAATGCTCACAAATAGCACAATATTGATTCCCACTGCTGACACCAGAGGCAGCCCGTCTTCTTGTGAAGAAACCTGCCAGAGCGATTAACAATCAGCAATGTGATAAAATTAAAACATCAACAAACTTGAGTTCCCCTCATAGACCACTTCTTCATGAACTTAAAGGAGATGAAAATTTTAATATCAATCAAATACCATTGAAAAGAGTATGCCTTTTCTCGCAGGTGCATGCCATAAAAAAATTCTAATATGTACCTCAAGTTGACAAATTATAAATAAAGTCAGCGCCAAAATCCGCTGTGGGCTACTCCATTTTGCCTAAGAACCAGTTCTGAAGTCTTCTGTGTTAGGAGGCGAATTGCCGTTGGAAACCACCGAAGTGAAGTTCGTACATTTCCGGTAGAACTCTTCTTCCCTGAAGGTAGCAAACAATACAGTTCGTTTTCTGCATGACGATCAGAAAACCTGAATACTGGACGTAGGTTCCGAGTTTACACAAACAAGCCGGCAGTTTTAACGACTCTCATTGGCTGAGAGGCAACACACCCCCAGCATAAATTACAGGGTGTTAAAGATGGAGGATGCGATTTATGCCAGCTTTGCCGTTTTCAGGCTTTTCCTGAATGGCGAGGCAAAATGGCAAAATTATGCAGCAGGCACCACCAGATAGAAAAAAAATGTGCTCTTTTCAGCCTATAGTGTCATGTTTTGAAGTTTTCTTCTCCTTTAACTACCTTATGCATCTACTTGTATTAAAAACCCAAATACACTGTACAAAAGAATTATAGTGGCCTTCATGAAAGTTGACATTAAAAGATTCTTGAAATCTAAACTTCTTGAAACATTAAAGTTAACATATCAAATTTAATTTAAATAACCATTTGAAATTACTTCACAAATGGCTGAAACTCTCCATTAATACATCCTTTTAACTTTTCCAATAATGGCGCTTCATTTGAATATTTAGTAACAACACAAATCTTTGGTGTGCCTGCAGGCCAATTTTATTCTAAGTAAGATACATAAATGTTGTTTTTTTTTTCTCCTCTCCCTAAATTACTAATGCTAATCTCCTGTAAGTGCAAGCAGAATGCAGCTGAAATTATGCGCGATTTGTTACCATGGAAACTGTAAACCCTTCAGTTCCCAAGACAAGCCTTACTGCACAAAAACAAAGAGGTTTGTAATTCCAGACAAAGCAAACATTGTAATGAATAAATCACATAGCTCTAGATCCAAAATTATATCAACCTGCCATGAGAAGCACAAGCGAAACAGTCAAATGAGAGTCTTGTCACAATAAATCTCTCACCTCACTCCTGTCACTGCTGTGCAGTACTATTGTTGAGTCTTTCTGTGCCATATAACCCACATTATTTATATATACATGCACCTGGAAGGTTGAATATTTGAGCACAATAAAAACGCTCTGAGTTTTATTTTCATATCACAGACAGACAGACCAACCTCGTCACGCAGCCCCTAGTCAAAAGGGTTCCAGGGAATAATTTTCATCGTTCATCATTCAAAATTTGAATGAAATTTTTTAGTACAAGTATCTAAAATGGCAAATATGACATGATACGGACAATACGGTAGAACAACTTGCATTAGTGCCCAGGTTCAATTCCAGTGATTGCACATGTCTTTTTTTTTCAGGTGGGAGCTAGGGAGAGATCAATGTTTGTTCGTATACTCAATAAACTGGCATTCTTTGGCAGTTAACAAACTTCAACACTGAGGCTATTCCAAGGAAGAGTCCCAAAACATTCCAATGTCAATTAAATTTATTTATTTATTTATTTGATCAGTGTTTTACGCCATACTCAAGAATATTTCACTTATACGACGGCAGTTAACTTTCTGGGGGAGGAAACTAGACACTGCCCAGAGGAAACCCACGACAATCTGCAGGTTGCTGGCAGACATTTGGTTGGAGAGGAAGTCTGCATAAGCTCACAGCGACCACATTGGTGAGAGGCTCCTGGGTCATTACCCTACACGGGTGCACTAACCAAATGAGCCACGGAGGTCCCCCCCGAATGTCAATTATAAGCAGAAAACATGGCTGATTACATAATTGCATAGCTGGTGAACTTTACCTTTTAAGAACGTCCTAGATCAGGAAATCACACTACTGGCGATATTTTGCAATGCTGTGAGTGAATTTCCTTCAGGATACACAGCTATGGTGCTCTGGATCCACATGCAAAGATACACCGACCTGGATCCACATGCAAAGACACACCGACAATGCTGTGATCAATGCACCACATGCGGAACCCAATCAGACATGCCATTAGACGCAATGTCCTCAGGCAAGGTGCATGCCCGGACTGTCTTAGCGCAGCGATCAGCTGACCGACACAGAGGGAGGACACTGGGTCTTAATATAGCTATTGCTCACCCTAACCCCACAGCTTGCCCTTAGGCACAGTAGAAAATGGAAAGATTGTCAATACTAGGCTTGGGTAGGAACTTAACCATGCTCAAATCCTGCATTAAGTCTGTCTGCCATAGTAATTCTGCTCTAGTTCCTAAACCCCCAAGTCTCACCCCAGGGATACACGCTCTTAAAAAAAAAAAAAAAAAAAAAAAAAACTAAGATGAGAATTGCATTCACAAGTAGTCTCATCTTGCGAAATTTTTATAATTTAGTTCAGGGTAAAAGAAAAAAAATTCCAAAGTATGTTACACACTGGGCAGCTAATATGAAATCTGCCAGGTTAGAATCATACTTGATCACAGTCATAAAGTGTGTCGTTCATTATGCGACTATTCTTCGTGCCAGACACGACGACGGGATGAGGGGCTGGTAAGAGCTGATACTGTGGGGGGGTGGGCTGAAACTGGTTAGTGCATGATGTGCATATAGGCCATCACCTGCACAGTAGTTCAAAGAAGAAGAACAGGATCGATTTGAACAAAGTTTAGATTCTAGTTTGGTATCCAGTCTAATTGTACTCGTGAAAAATACATGTAGCAAAAAAAAAAGGAAACCAGGTAAGAACAATGACTTAATGATTTTTTAAAACTGCAGCCTGAACCATAATTTTGCTTGGCAATACTTTTAATATTTTTGCTGTCTTTCTCCACATAAAGTTTACACATTAAGTAGTTTCTAGATGTTCATCTACCATTATCAAACAATAAATTAACTACTGAATGTAAGTCCAACATGACAACTGTTATTATTTCCATGATCCACTTTTTTTTCGTACTAAATCAATTAAAAAGTATTCAATACTTTGTCGTGCAGAAAACTTCAATATGTTGTGTAAACAGTTTATTTTTTTTTTTTAAAGATCAGTGCATATTTCCAAAAGTTCATAACATCTTAATTTCTCAATATGGACTGGCTTTAGTTACACCTTCATATTCATACCTGTAAATGCTATAATACAGGTGAGTATCAATACGCTAAAGCCCTAATCAATGATCATGCACAGGATTATGAAGAACTTGAGCCAAAGATCTATTTCAAATCCATTCCACCTCCCACAAGGAGAGTGTCTTAGACTCCCCCCCCCCCCACCCCACCCAAAGCAAACAAACTGCATGATGAGCTGTGGTGTGAAAACCACTGGTAAAAGAAGGCCTGTGAATTTAGTATAGCCAGTGATTCCCTGGGTAGCCAGCCTACTATAACTGAACGAGGAGAAGTGATTTGTGCACTGCTCCCTACACAGTATCTAAAACCGATTACATGCAGCCACTGGCAAATTAATTATCAACCCACAAGAATCTCTGGTGGAGAAAGGGAGTCTGGGCTGACAGAGGGGTTCGGATGTAAATAGGTCGCCCTGGACTGTGCCGTTCCCCTGGGGGACATGCGCCTGCAAAGGCCCACGGTACCTCCGTAGTAAAAGCGAGCCTAGTCGAGCTTATCGGCCGGTCATCTTCTACAAGAATCAATAGTGCTAGTGACAGGCGATCACGGTTCAGCCTTCATCTCTACCGCCCCTATGCTCCCTCTGATACACCAGCCCCCACCAGCCCCTTTAACACTAAGTGTTTTAATAAGAGATTCCGCAGGACAGGTATTGCATTGCATTTCCCAGGAGCAAACCCAGCATGAACGCCCCGGGCGATGGGCCAGCAACAGTAGCGCGCAAGTCACGTCAGTTACATGCCGGCCATCGAGACCCGACCAAAAGCAACACTACCGGTGGGCCTATAACACAACCCGTATCAACCCAGGAATCGGGTCGAGACTCAAATTTCCGCTTCAGTTTGGAAAACACTCTTGAATTTTTAAAACACCTCTTCAACATTCAGCGACACAAAAGCCGATTTTATTTCTGCGCGCATCCTGAAAAATTTTTAACGACTGAAAGGAAAGTGTGATGAACACTGAAGCACGCAAAAATAAATATCTTACCGGTACTTGATACACGGATATCGGCTCGACGCGAATAACGTCCGTTGTGCGACGTTACTATAAGAGTTAAGAATGGCCGTAGGGGATGTCTGTCTGATAGAAGTTAGCAGATTCCAGCAGGGCCACGGGCAAATGACGCCATGGCATCCGACATGTGGGGGTTTAGAGAAGACAGGAAGCTGTCACTCTGCCATCATCACTGACAACCCGCCATAGTCCAAGTACTCCACACTGGCCAAAATCCAACTGAACGTCAAGTCCGATATTTAAAGCCCTTCCGCACATGGAACGAGTGTAACCAGCCCGGAACTTCCGTTTCTCTCCGATGCTGTTGACTGAACACGGTTCTGGATATAGAGTCACACCATGGAACGCTGAGAGATTCTTCTGAAAACACTGATCTTCACGCTGCACAACATTGACGTGCTCAGCGCAAGCTTCAACGTGACCTCTGACCCAAAATGTCCGCGCCCTACCAAAAACACGTGCTTATGTTTACGTCTGAATGGCCAGTCGGCTGGCTAGGACGTTCGTGGCACATTTCACCGCGAATGCGTACGGTATGCCACGTATCTCTCATAACTCTGTTCCCGTTAGTTGTTGTCGACAAACCATATTCTATCTCTGAGCGCCGATTAGTTTTATGTGGAACTAATGTATACATTAGTGCCGGGTTATGCCTGTTCCGCCCATTCACCCGAACGACTAACACGTTTGACCAATATAGACCTGTACCAATGGATGCTGGTATAGAAAACCTGTAGAGTTAGAAGTAGCTTCATCCTGTAGCTATCCGCAGGATTTGATGTCGTTATAATTGAATCGATACAGCCGTGATGGGTCCCAATTAAAACAGACCACTGGTAATGCACTTTTTTTCTGCATGCCAAAAGGGTCGTATCGATCTGCTATTGCGCACGGAACTGTATCTATAGTTGTTTTGTGTGTTGTGCTGAATGGTCCTGCTGTACAGGGCGATGTGAACACGGTGAATTGACAGTGAGCACAGACAGACACGGATTACGATGACGCTGTTTGCTTCTGGTGCCACTAAAGATACCGAGCGCATACAGTTAAACGAAGAATTACTCGATTATACGCCGTATCTGCTGTGCGATTTTATTTGGAGACACAGAGAGTTTAGTCACATAAACGCATCTTCTTCATCGCACATGTTTATTTATTTATTTATTTGATTGTTGCTTGACGTCATACTGGAGAATTTCTTTCCCACATGTGGCGTACAGAAGTGCTCAACCCCCTACGTCGTTGACTGCTTATTGTCACCAAGTCCCCACACGCAGTGAGAGCAGGTCAATCCACAAATCCCTTGTCCGAGGCTGGGTTTGAACCCGCACCATGTGTCTCCTAGCCCTTTAAATACTAGCGCCTCTAACCACTACATATGACGGACGACACCAGACCACAACATGTTCCACTCTCAATTGAATATACATGACGGTTTACGAAAGAACTGGAAAACCACCAACCTACACCCGTTATCGATGTCACTAAACATTCAGTACAGGCAACGTCGCAAAGGCAGAAATATAATATTTCATAATATATTTAAAGAGACATATTTCCATGTTATTCACACGTGTAAGTACAGACGTGAAATGTATTATCAGGCAGGTAGGCCTGAATTGTGAAGATCCATATCAATATCTGATTATTCAATATTTCAAGATTGCTGCAAGATACATATTAAGTTACTAAGATCTTGCATGGCTTTTACAATATAAATCTATGCGTCGAAACAGACATTCGTATACCAGCCGTCAAGCAGTAAGGACGTTTCCGGTCAATGATCGCAAGAATCAAAGAACTAAGGAAGTGTATAAAGTACAAAAAATATGACGGAATCGTGACGGAATTGCACTGTACCAAATACGTCATTGATGTCAAATTTTGTACTTTATCTTCAGTGTGCATGTCGAAACATGTTTCTGTTTGTTGTTCACACTAGCATTTCTTTCTTGCCGCTCAGCACACCTGCATTTGTACAAAAAGTATCTGGGCAGAGAAAATAATATCGCAACGGCTTCCTCAGCCACCATTGTATAATCGGGAACTGTTTCTTGATGCCTTGTTCTGGTTTCTATTCTAGAACGGTTTAAGTTCTCAAATCTCATATACAGAAAGGAAGACATTTCTTGATTCTCAATAACACACCCCCGGGAATGGATTTATGATGCCCCTCTACATAAATGAGCGCTCAGTGGATGAATTGAAAATAAAGTTGGCTCCAGACCAGAGCTCATTAACAATGAAAAAGCTTGCATCGGCGACCACCACCACGCCGCTTGTCTTCCGTATTCTTGTGCGGGCCGACATTTTGATGTATGCAACCCTCTGCGCACGCGGTCGCGTTCGGTCGCCCGCTTGCTCGGTAATTAGAGCGTACAGCCGAGCAGCTTGACGCTGGAAAGCCTATTGTGTGCCGCACATTATTTCGCTTTTCAAGGCAAACAGGCTTAATCAACGAAGAGATACAAACCCGTGATACAGTGCAAAATGTAATTTTCTAATTATCTGAAAAATCAGTTCTTTTGAACAAGAGGCTTTTCCTAAAAGCTCCTAGAATAGAGGAAACTGAAGAACTCGACAGTTTAAGGACACGTGTCTTCTCAGCAATATCGTGCTCGTTCGCTTATGCTTTTGATACTCATAAATAACCAAGCATGACCCAAAAGTAGTAACGCAAACGAAAAAGAAAAATCGTTCACTTTTAATTCCCTTGCTCCATTTTTTCAGTATATTAGGCTAACTGTATAATATGAGCTGCAAAGAATTGTTGTCCTCTAGTCACAAGGAAAGTCAGCTAAGACATTTGTAGGATATTGATTAAATATTGTTTAAAACATCTTGTTTAAAGCTTGTCGAAAAAAGGGTCCGTATTTCAGCGATCACGTATGATCATTTGCCAGCTATATACCACACCGTCGTCACTGCTCAGGTTTTACTGGTTATATTCTGTACATGTACGTCTTTAATTATATTCATACAACCAGTCATAAAGTCACGGCCATTTGTGTGTGTGTGGGGGGGGGGGGGCGTCCATGTAGCATATGCCTAGACGAGAGCCGAGTATAGATGTCAATTTCTCAGAAAGCGTACACCTCAAATAACGATGATAATACTGATTTGATCACACGACCTTATTAACCATTGTCTATCAGATGACAGCCACCAACTTGGCCATGTCTCATTTAATATTACATTTTGGTCCATCCATATTGCAACCGCTCGGCAACGGAGGCCTCGCCATGCCATTATATGTGGTACCAAAATCATCACACATATACGTACTATTCAAGTCACCATTCACAGAATTCATTTATTCAATCAGATTTTTACACTGACTTCTAGAATATTTCACTTATACGACGGCAACCCACATTATGGTGGGAGGAAATCAGACGGGATTCATTTTGTCATACGCCGTATTCGGCGTGGCATTCAAGTCATCATCATGCACGCGGTATTGATGCCACCGTGTGCAATGTATTGATTCGACAAGATGAGATTTACACCTCGCGCGTTAGGAGAACATACACATTCCAACAGGTACTCCCATGGAGCCCTTAAATACTCTCTCCCTACCTCTCCTTAACTACCAGTACCTCAACCCATATAATTATGGGTGTAATTACCCCTGGAAATGGCCGTGCGAATTGCCGAGATGAGGGGAGTCTCTGATGTCTCTTAAAGCGTGCACTATGGTTGTCTGACGCGATACCCGTCCGTACTGAGTGGCCCTGGCTCCAAGGGAACTGATTTATGTTAAGCATGGGAGTTGTCCTTTGATAGGGTCGTGATAGGTAGCAAGTCCTAAGAAGGAGACGTTTGGGTCATGACAAGGCCAAGCTACCCACCCTCATCAATTTATCACACATAAATGTATACACACGCACTGAAGCCCGTCATATAAACTGACATTCTTCTTATTTATGTATATATTTATCGATTGTTTAAATTAGGCTATTTATTATGTTTTAGTTTATGTTACTCCGGGGAAGTAATCGGCCTGCTTATACAGTCAGACTTATTTTAGGCTTATTTACCGGCACCGGATGTTACAATCTCTACTAATTTTTGTGTATGGACACATTAGTGCTCTAAGGTTTTATTATAACTGCGGTTTATACGTATATAGCTTTATATCTAAAACATAAGTTGGGCGTTGGCTTGGTCGATGTCACGAAACTGGTAATACACATGGACCCTCTCTAGAGCGTTCATTTCTTCATCAAAATACGACCGTACGTAGAAAGGTATGTCAGCAACCTGCGAATGGTTGTGGGTTTCCCCCAGCTCTACCCAGTTTAGTATACCAGCATAATGATGGCCGCCGTCGTATAAGTGAAATGATTTTGAGTACGGCGTAAAGCACCAATTAAATCAGTCAATCAAAAATTGATTATTGGTTTATTTATTTATTTGATCGAGTATTCAAAAAATATCTCTCGCAGCTGCAAGGTATGGTTTTGCCCAGTGAAATGGTTTCTGCCAGTGCCTTCAAACAAGTGAGACCGGCCCCGATGGCACAGTTGGGTAGAGCGTCCGCGTCGGGAGCGGTAGTTCCAAGGTCAATCCTGGTCACACGTAAGACCTTAAAAAGGAGTGAGTGAGTGAGTGCTTGGGGTTTAACGTCGTACTTAACAATTTTTCAGTCAGATGACGACGAAGGAATCCTTAGAGTGCATGTAATGTGCCTCCATGTTGCAGGACAGATTTCCGCTCTTTTATCTAGTCCTTTTTCACTGAGACGCCTTACCGAAAGCAAGTAAGCTGCTCCACCCGAGCCATTATACTGATACGTCTCAACCAGTCGTTGTCAAACAAGTGAAATATCTTTGATAACATGCAGCGTAAAATACAAATAAAAGAATGATGTACATATATTTGCATGGATTTCCTCACTAATCAGTTACGCAATTATACACTGTATGTCTTCATTTCTGTCTTGTTTTTTTTTATATATATTTGCCGGTAGATAAAGATGAGTTCAAATCCAGCTTACATAATTGTCTGACTTTTGTCTTTTCTTATGCATGTCTGGATATACACGAACATGCTTAAAATCTCAACACCTGCATTACAAGTTTCCCACACGGCAGATCCATTTTTCCTAACTTTGGTTTTTCGCAATTTATTCTATCAACGATGTCAGTAACTATAAAATTCTCAATAGTTCCACCCGCGAGACCAGTAATGTTCCAACACACGTGTACGCTGTAAAAGAGAATTTCTGAGTCACTTGATCGTCTGGCCGAGAGAAGCCATGAGTGCGTCTTAAAGATATATATACAGACCGCCGTCAACAGTTTCTGACACTGATGCTGCATGGTGTGAGAGCAAGTCCTTGTAATATTGTTCACACGCAATGTGAAATCTCGTGAAGTTTATCAGAATTCTAGATAGACGAGAACACGAGCCTATCTAATAACTAGTCTGGTTCCCTGGCGTATTCTGAGTACCTTGAACGTGACGTCAGGGGAATGGAACCAGCCAAATACAATACCGTGCACATCTCGCTATGAAGTGCATACGCGATTTTGATTTACATATACATGAATTTCACGTTAAAGTGCTTATCCATGCAATAGCCTGACTGTATATTCATGTATTTATTTAACAGGAGATTCACGTCCTTTTCTAGTTTTGGTTTTGTATAACTATATGGAGTCTAGCTAAAATTATTCGTATACCCTAAATTCCTTCATCATTTCTCTCGAACTTTGCACAAGCCTTTTTCGCTATGCAGATATCGTACTCCATACTTAACCAGCGACTTCACCATGTATCCATGATTCCACAACTTCTCTACAAATTTGTGTACAGGTTTATGCCATCTTCACATGAATTCATGTATTTATTTATTTCATTGGTGTTTTACGCCGTACTCAAGAATATTTCACTTGTACGACTGCGGCCAGCATTATGGTGGGAGGAAACCCACGACCATCCGCAGGTTGCTGCAGACCTTCCCACGTACGGCACATGCTCTTAAGTACTTGTATTTGTGGATCTATACAGTCTACCCAAACTTGACGGGTTCGAGTTGTAAAGGTAAATAAAATTTTCCCGCTGGATAACATGGAAACATGTTCCGAGCTTTCCTACAACTTCACGCATTGTCAGTAACCGCATTTCAAATCCCCGAAAACACGAAACTCATAATGGCGAAATTATTAGGAGTACAGTGTAGTATAAATGAGAGGTCTACGCTCAGATGAAGGCGATGAAGGCTTCGTATTGATTACCAATTGACAATAGGGTCTTCTAGTGATGTAACGACTAAACCATACTTTTCAATGTTATTACACTTATCACGGTTGTACACATAGCGGAGGACATGATGTAAGGGAGACTAATCTTCCAAGGCTGCCAAATAATTAAAATTCTACGTATTATCTCCCTTGAAACACCCATTTTCGTAAATTATTCCGGTAAGTACAAACGTTTGTCACATGCGGGAATTTGCGGCCATTTAGGATACCTTACACGATAAAGACGAAAAAGTACCGCGTGCCAGGGGCTCTTGCAGCATTTAGATACAAATCACCTCTCACTTGAGAACTTCGTAAACCCCGACAAAAATATGACGAGGGTGTTTGGGCTGTTGTCAGATTAGTTATGCAGATAGGAAGACTGTAATTGCTAATAACCCATTTTTTGCAATATAATACCCATATGACAATCTGTATACTAGATTAGCCCCTTTTGCTTAGGGGGAGGGAGGCCGGGGAGAGGGGTGATCAGCCGTGGCCCGGATAGCCTTAAGACTGCATGCGTCAATAAATCAACAAACACCACATGGCGATGGCCTTCGCTTGCACAGTTTTCAACACTCCAAGAATTAATCTGTTAGTTTTAACAGAAAGTTAAAATTTTTCACACCATATGTGTTATAATAACAGAGTACATTCTATCAGCACTCAGACAACAGACTTTCTGTTAAAATTAACAGATTAATTTTGTGAGTGAAAGAAAATCCGAAATAAAATAACTTCTACCACACTCTACCGTGGCAATACCTGTGATCGTCTCCAAGTATTTTCAGGTAGGTTTACTGTATATACGAAGTTGCGGTCAGCGTATCAGTATAGGCATATATATCTGGTCTTGTGTTATCATTGTAGAAACTAATGAAGTTTGGACATCGTCATTGATTGCTAAGGTGACAGCAAATGAAGACCATTGCAGGAACTGTCACGATTCAGATTGGTAGAAATTATTTGATTTATAATTTTGATAGGCGTAGGAATGTATGACAGAAAACTGCCGGTTGTCGAAGGTATCTCCCGGGCTACGAACGCCCTTTCCTCCCACACTGGTGGAGCACGGCTTAAATACCAATCAAATAAATTTTTAAAAAAATAACTGTAAGCTAAGCCCATCCACAGAGTGCCCATTTGTTGTTCTTTAGTCGTACATCATATCATAATGCATCCCAACTCCCTGTGGCTTTTGCCGGCTATATATAACAGCGTTTTGAGCAATGATCCAAAATAAAGATGATGTTGTTACGGATCAGTGCCACGGCAGATAATTTAAGATACGACATTGTGCGGTTATCTCCATCCGTAAATGTGCACAAATTTCTCCACCCATGGGCTCTAACGCTGCAGCGAAATATTCTTGTTAACACAATGCGTAAAACACCAATTAAATCTTTCAAACATCCTTCTGACACATGCAGTCATACCGATATTTTATCCCGCTCCTAAGGACAATAACCACCACGATAATTAAAGGAAATAAAGAATCAACAGTTGTTGATGGGGGCACAAATTTATTGCTAGTTTTACCCCAGTCAGTGCTTACAAGAATTATAGCACATGGTAGGCCCTATATCTTCTAACTTATGTATGTATGGCTTCACCATTGTCTTCATGGGGGGGGGGGGGGGGGGGCTCAATGTATATATTCCCCACCCACATCAAGGGATATTGGTAAAAAGCTGCTCTTTAAAATTTGGTTGATAATCTTTTCGGTTAATTTAAGGACCCGTTCTTAAGGAGCTCTTAACAAAATGGTCACACAAAAGTGTTCTGTCTGGCTTTTTGGCATTAATGCTGGAGCATATATAGGTTATGTGCCGCTCAATTCTGAATATCTGTCCACGGATTAGCCCAAAGGATTTTGTTTCTCAGATGATACATGATTTTACGTAAATCTTGAGATAAATCTTTACATTTCCATGTCAAGTATATGAATAAGTCCATGAAGTCAGTTAATCTGTTGTGACAGATGTGAAGCAAAGGACAAGTCTGCGACAAAAGTGGGACAGTTGGGTTTTAGCTCGGAGGAAAAGTCCCTTCGGTCTGCCCTGGTTCGCGTCGGTCTGGTCTGACACAGGTGACGACACCTGAGGGATGAAACTATCAGCAATGACGTGGCTCGATTCAGCATCCGGGAATAAACCACCGGACAATATTCTGTAAATCGCAGAACCACTGGAACATCGTGGCTTTGGACTTTCGGGACTTGACGCTGGGTTGTCAAAGTGTCGAGTCCCGAACTTGCAGTTGGAGTTGCCACAATATGACAGTCGTGGTGGACAACGATTCTTGATAGAGGCGCCATTAATGGAGTACATCCGGTCTGTTTGTGGGATGGCCTTGCAGGATCCTCGATTTTGCCGCATGGACCTTGGGCGGGTGATGTGCACTTCCGGCGTGCCAGGAGCTGGCTCCAAATACAGACATCTTCTACCCTTTGGATTAGGTGCTGCTGTATTTCGTAGATCATTCTTTGGCAGGTTAGTTGAAGTATCCACGGCGCTGGACGAAGCAGGGACTTCCTTATCTCCTGACAAGTCAAATGGTTTCTCGGGTGTTTTGTGCTCTTCATTCGTCTGTTCTGTTAAAATAAAGCATAGGAAATTCTAGTCTGAGGTGAAAAATTTATTCTGGACGGCTACTGAACCAAACAGTGTATCTTCATTGTTATTATATATACATTATGTGGCTGCTTTAGAAAATTAACAATATATTTAACAATTGTATAAATCAAAAATTCCTCTCAGCTCCATAAGTTATAATTCTTCGTGTGACTTACAGGACATAATATCATTTCCTTGGCATACCTGGAAATGTCTTGTCTTTGACAGTTTTGTCAACAGATGGAGAGGACATATTGACTAACATCTGTGCAGTACGAGCACCTCTTCTGTCGTCTGATCCACTTGAATCTGAGGAGTTATACGTGTTTTCCTGCTCAGGTCGAGGATCATCAAGATCATCAGTCTCTTCTAGGCAAGAGACGAGTCTTTCACGGAAGATCCGTTGAAATCTTTCACTCTCCTTGCATTGGGTAGGTTTCACTCCCACCGTTTGAAATGCTTGTGTTCGCATGTGCGTCATTTGCATTAAGTTGGTTTTGAAAGAAACACCGCGTGGAATGTTGGCCTCTTCGTAAATCCAATCCATGGTTTCTTTGAAGTTCTTTCTGATGGTCACCAAAGAACAGGACAGCTGATGATCCACGCCAAGCAGAGGCACGGCTAGTGCTTGACCTCTGAAGTCTTCACACGTTGCTTTCGTGGCGTTACTCTTTCTTTGTGGCTCCGTGTGTGCGCCATTTTGACGGCATTCCATATAGTGTATATTGGCTGTGTCTGAGAAACGGAAGAAATTCGAAATTAATTATGTAACATCGTCATAACCGCCTGTCACTGTATGTAACTTTCTGATTTATATAACACGAATATATATGCAGTCACAAAAATATATTCTGATTTGTATTTTAGATTTTAGACTAATGTTTTTCATTCAATACGCCTCGGAGTTTGGCTTCCTGTGTTTATTTGTCCACTGTGTTTAACTATCAGACTATAGATCAACACACTAACAATTACCTGAATCGTCACCTTGCCCTTCCATCATCCTTTCACGTTGTTGTTGCAACCGTCGCCTCTCAATTCTCTCTCTAAAGAATTGGGCAACGTCTATGTGCGATTCCATAATGGAAATCTCTGTATTGTGGTGAAAGAATAAAAATAGAAGTGGTAAATGTGCTATAACTACATGCTGCTTAAGACATGAAAATTGTGTATGGTAATGAGGTATGACCAAAAGCTAGCTGCATAGGCCAACATGTACTAGCATACTATGACTTAATACTGACTTGTGTAAGCTAGGACCAAATAAGCATGTTAACAAACTGTGACTAAATATTCACTTTGTTTACTAACCAACTATAACTTAGCACTTGACTTGTTTACTAGCAAACTATGAGTAAATACTGACTTTGCTTACTAACAAACAACTGTGACTAAATACTGACTTTGCTTACTAACAAACAACTATGACTAATAGGCCTACTGACTTTGCTTACTAAACATATGACTAAATACTGACTTTGCTTACTAACTAACTAACTATGACTAAATACTGACTTTGCTTACTAACACACTATGACTAATTACTGACTTTGCTTAATAAAACTATGACTAAATACTGATTTCGTATACTAACAAACTGTGACTATATCCACATCGTATACTCTAAAACTAACTAATATTACGAACTGCTCTTTTTTATACTCACAAACTATGACAAAAAATATTGACTTGCGCACCAGCAAAGTATTTCTATAACAATGAGAAAAACCTTACCTTTAAAGATTCTGTCCGGAAGACTCGTACTGTTGAAATATGAGAGCTGGATGTGTGTTCACAAATATTGTTGGGTGACGTCATTTCATTGTGTCGTCATAAACGGCATGCGCAAAGGACGATGGGTTGTATTAGAGGAAATACGTCACAGGCGTAGGTGTCATTTCGCCGTGACGTCATAATTGATCACGTCACGTTTTACTGAGCCGGTTCGACTGAGTGCATTTTGGCCGGTAACCAGTGAGTTCGCGTTTTCAAATGTAATGTCCAGAGAGCTTTGCTAGATACCGATACGGCTTTATCTCGCGGTGTTTCTTTTGAACCCATTGGGGTTGACTAGACTTATAAACGTTTCGAGCCGCTACAGACAAACTCCGAGAGAGCATATCCAGCCAAACGGGAATTATAGTCTAGATAATGTAGATGTAAGAAATTCTAAACTTGAGAAGGAGTGAAGGACCTGGCGCGATTTAGCAAAGAGTTTGTAACAGGTGGCGCTGTATCCGGGTAAAATTTGAATATTGTTTCTCTAAACATTTTGTTTGAAATTAAAAATAACGTATATAACACAATACTAAATTCTCTGAAAATTTACGTGTGCTTAAAATCTACAGTTTATTCAATTTAGAGAAACAAACCTGGCCAAATCTATCATTTTTCATCTAAAATGACGTCTTTATAATGGTGTCTGAACACACACAAATAAACCGCAGAACGAAACAACCAATAGTTGAAATTACTTATGTAAAAATCTGCAAAACGTCAGATGTTTTTGGTTGAACTTTATCTTCCACCTCAGAAATATAACTTTATAAAAAAACTGAGGGGCCTTCGTGGCACAGTTGGTTAGCGCGCCTGTGCAGCGCAATTACACAGAAACCTCTTACCAATGCGGTCGCTGAGAGTACAAGTCCTGTTCATGCTGGCTTCCTGTCCGGCCTTCAGCAACCTGTGGATGGTCGTGGGTTTCCCCCGGGCTCTTCCCGGTTTCCTCCCACCATAATGCTCACCGCCGTCGTATAAGTGATATATTTTTGAGTATGGCGTAAAACACCAATCAAGTAAATAAATAAATAAATTGATGCAACTACCGATACGAGGCACCGTGCGCACTGAAAGAAAGGACGACGATGGAGTAGAGAGATGATAGTTTTCTGAGTTCGAATCCAACCGGATACGGCTGATAATGGTTTTTTATGGTAATGGTGTTTACAATCGAAAAGACATTATAATTCATAATGAATAAATAAATCATAATGGAAGAAACTTATTGCTGTCAGAAGGTCTATAGGTCTGACGCATGGCACGCCACGACTGAAGCACTGAATATAGACTTTTTCTCTTTTTCTGTAAATAACAGTCACAGCTGAGCCGGATTGTTTCTTAGTCAGAGTGTTTAATACTCTCCGCTCTCACAGTTTCTGGAGCCTTTGTGACAAGTACGTTCTTACGTTCGTTCAATATGGTAAATGCATATCTGTATGTAACGTGAGAGGGTCCGTCATTATGTTGCTAATTGTCGGTGTTTTACCCCGGGAAGTCAAATTTATTCTACCGATAGAACGAAAGATGTGCTCATAAAATAAGACCAAATGTTTATTTTGTATTGTCTCAGGCCAATCTTAAATGTATTTTTATAACAGAACTGTCACTAAACACTGAGTTTGTATACACTAACGAACTATGACTTTTCTGACTCTAAAACTGTCTAAATAAACTGAGTATAGTAACAAATGATGACGGAATGCCGGTTTTATATACTACAAAAGTATGACTAAATTTTGATTTTGTATAACCACAAACTATGACTAAATATGGGTTTTGTATCTCAACACAGTATGACTAAAATCTTACTTTGTATACTCATAAACTATTACTAAAACTGGCTTTGTATACAGATAATAATTATCTGATATCTGATAATTATAAAAAAGTATGGTTAAATTCCTACCGGTACTTTGTAGGCTAAACTACAACTAAATACCGATTTTGTACATATCAGTTAAAATGACTAAATTCTTACTTTGTAAAGTCTTAACCTATGACGAAATACTAACTTTGTAAACACCAGCAAAGTAGGACAAAATTTTTGCTTCCTACAGCCTTAAAATATGACAAAATCCTGACTTGATATACTAACAAAGTATGCATTAGTTGTTACATTGTATATACACTCACAAACTATTGGTGAATTCTAGCTTTGCACACTGTCAAACTATTGCTGCTAAAGAGAAAACGTTACCTTGGTTGGTTTTTAAGACTCTGTCAATATGACTTACTCAAAATATGAGAGCTGGATGTTCGCTCGTAATATTGCTGGATGACGCTGTTTCATAATGTTCTAATCAGGGAGCACAGTGGACGCTGGGTAATATTAGAGGGAGTAGAGTTATGTCGTTTGGCGATCAGGGGCCGATTCCACAAAGCCACTTCTAGCTTAAATCCAAAATTCAAAACCTGTGTAGGCCCTTATGTGCTTAGGTTTTGGTACTGAAAGTTGAAATTTGGATACATTTGTCTTTAGATAACAATGATGAGGAGGACGAAATTTTGATTTCTAAGTCTGAAAAATAAGCTTCAAGATCTTATTTCAAAATTTGGACTTAAGTCAGAATTCGGCCGGTTTCATGAATTGTACTAAGTTAAGTATGTCCTTGAACACCACGACAACATATGTTGTAGAGATATAAAGATCACTTAGCTAAGGGAAACTTAACCTTAAATACACTTCATGGCACCGGCCCCGCGTCAATTTCCACCGAGCTGAGAGCATCCCGTCTAGACCCCATGGTCGAGTTTCATGAAGCGTACTTAGCGATAAGTAGCCCTTATATCCAAGTGCACTTTAAATGACTACAGCATATATTATCATGATAATTAAGGGCTTACCTAACTAAGTGTGCTTCATAAGACGGGTCGATGCTCACTTTGCAAGTCATTCTGAGTCTATTTTATCTCGTGTTAAAAACAGTGCCCCCAGGGTTTGGCTACGAGGGCTTGGGCTACCTGTAGACGTGCTTCTGTTTCTTTCAAGGAAGGTGTGGTTTGCTTCATCCATGAACATTTCTAATCGAGGTGATATAATCAGTAATCATATCTGCGAAATATTTGAAAAAGTCATTCAAACGTATAGCCAAAAACAACATCTTGATAGCTTATAGAGTTGAATCGAAATGGCAGAGCTGGATGCAAGACCTTGCAATGTCACATTTGATCATTCTACCTTATCGGTCCATTGCTATTCTCTGCATTGTATGAAATTAGACACATCGCAAATATAGCTACGCTTACTGCATTTGTCTAACGGGCACAAATAACCGATGGGCCCAACACCGTACCTGATGAATATTAATAAATACAATATCCAATCAAATAGTAATTTCCTTAATGATGGACAGAAAGGTACAAAACAATGACATATTAACCGTTCGATGATAGGTAAAATCTGATAACAAGCACTTTCCGCTTTCTCTACGAAAAATGGAAACAAAACGGCAGACGCGGCAGGCTGTTGGTTTGCTGTCATATACATGTGCGTGATGTCAAAATAGGACTGCCTCCTGAGGTTGGTCAGCACCGTATTTAAGTGAGTTAATTGTATACAGTTCCTTTCATTGGCTACCCTGAATTTTCGATTTGCATAAATCCTTTGTGAAATTGAACAGGTAGGTATCTCACTGGATAACGATGACGGTATAGTATATTTATTTATTTATTTGAATGGTGTTTTACACGGTACTCAGGAATATTTCACTTATAGGACGGTGGCCGCAGGGAAACCCATGACCATCCGCAGGTTGTTAGAAAACCGTGCCTTCCCACATACGATTGGTGAGAGACTCCTGAGTCACGGTATAGTGTAAGTTCCGTTATACGAAGACCTTCGCGTATAACCGTCGGATCAAGGCACATATAGTAAACTGAGTGCTATTAAAAGCGTATAGCGATATAATTTGCTGTGCCTTGATTGATAGTCTATTTCTCTTAGTCACTCGCCTATATTCAGCTGTCTGTGAACCATTCAGTTAACAAGGCCACTGAGTGCAAGACATCAAGAATCCCTACGCGTCGGAATTTTTGCGGGGTGGCACACCTATAGCGCACACAATAGCGAATTTGCCCTTAAATATTCGATTCTGCAACCTCATTGGTTAGGTAAACTCGTTATTGCTACATACACAAACATTCTGACCGACTTTGACAAGAAAACATATGTTTGCATGCATGAGCAATGCTTATCGTAACCTTGACACCTTTGATTTATTTATTTATTTATTTATTTGATTGGTGTTTTACGGCGTACTCAAGAATAATTGACGTATACGAAAGCGGCCAGCATTATGGTGGGAGGAAACCGGAGTCCGGGGGAAACCCACGACCATCCGCAAGTTGTTCTGCTGGCGTGCTAACCTCCTCGGCCACGGAGGCCCCCTTGACAGCTTTGAGGTTCATCTTTAAAGAGGTACACTGGACTATATCGGTACTTGTGTATGTATGTATGTTGAGGAAATAAAATCGTTTTGCATGCTGCATGGTTAAATGTAAGCATTTGAAGACCAATTAGGTTAGAAAAATTTGTTTCTACGCACTTTTCGCGATATGCACTGGGATAATGCACTGCAACACACATACATGTATAGGCCTATACGACCATTGGTAATCAATATGGCTGCAAACAGGTTGAACGGAAATCCCGCAAAATGCTTACATAAGTTCATTCTTTTGATGACGTCATGACCACACAGCTGATTTCGCCCGAGAATAAAATGAAAATAAAGGTATCCATTTTGTACAAAATTTTGTAGAGCGGCCTCCTAATTCGGATCGAACTGGAACTACTAAAAATCATTACTGAAAACAGAGGATGGAATTTTTGTGAAAGTGCAATCTAAGATATGTGTTTAGGACCGAAACACAAAGTTCCACACAATCTTGCTTTCAATTTTTAAAGACATGGTTGGCTAAACATGTAATGAAAAAAGGTGTGGAGGCATTAAACATCTGGAGGGCACAAAATATTTTTTGTCTGGAAAACCTTAACATGTTTACATTCAAAAGAGATGTTGTGCTAAAATTGTTGGATACCCATGTACAAATCAACTCCAAACCTCCATGCATTATTTGTTTTCACTTTTTTAAACAGATCATCTAAAAATGTATAGAAAAGGACGTGCTTGGCTTGTTCTACTGTGGAATTAAATGTCTTTATTCACACCAGTATGTAAGAAAGATCCGTAAAAGTATGCTACATTTAACTATTCAATATAGAGCATTGAAGTAATGTTGAAAATGATATTAACCGTGGCAAACAAACATATCTACAGCCACGATTGTACTCGTACCAATGTTCAATCACGGTCAGTCATGTTTTAGCTGTGAGTCACTGTTTTCACATAATAACGTTATAAATAATGCAATAAGAAAATACAACAGGCCAAAGGATATCATACATGGAAATTTTAATAATCCGAAATTAATAAACAAACATTTCTAGGGAACCATGTTACTATGGAAACAACGATACTAACGAGGGATACATGTCTACTCTGTGCACCTGAAAGCTTAAATCAATACAACTACGTGTAGTCAACATAATGTTATAATGTACATGTGATTTGTGCACACAACAATAATCCTAATGTGTGTCAGGATGCAATTATAATGGTTCCAAAGAAATTTCAGAACCATACAACAGACATTGTTCAGGAGAACACTATTTGCAGGTAATTAACAACTGAAACTGTAAACCTTGTCCTGGATATTACGATAATGAACTGACTATCAATTCTCCCACAATTTACCACCTTCACAAATTCAACTTCAGTTCGCTTCGCTGCAGTAGGACCCTTGGTTGAATTGAACACTGCAAGTTCATGTCTCTCAGACTCAGCATATATTTTCAGTGATTTGTCGTTCCTGTAGATATCCAAGTGTGATTGTCGTCTGCGGTGCACACTTAAGACGGATAATCTGATTGGCCACACCAGCTTCTTTGCTGTAGCACCTCATTGGTTGAAACGTAGCACGTATATTGATTGAACTCAACTCGAATAACCGGTGAACAACCCTGAAGAAATGAAGGAATATGACCTTAAAAACTTTTGCAACACAAGAAGCAAGTTGCCAGTATTAGAATTGAACATGTTCAATGTTTCTGTTCACTACTGTTAGATGGAAATATGAGATGTAACGTAACACACAGGTAGTACAATGGTTAATTGTTGGTAACTGTTTTACGTATTTAAAGAGTTACCTTCCATGGAACTGATTACCTTGTATTATTAATGTACATGTATATGTACAAACAGCATCTCACACAATTCAAAATCATCAGTTAATTTTGCTTATACATTTACTTGCATACATTGGGTTTTAAATAGCAAAGATTATTTTGTGCACAAAGTACATGGTAATATTGTCACTCTCTCTCTCTCTCTCTCTCTCTTCTCTCTCTCTCTCTCTCTCTCTCTCTCTCTCTCTCTCTCTCTCTCTCTTTCTCTCTGTCTCTCTCATAGCATAGCAGTTTATTATTTCTTCACAGTCCTTTCCACATGTTAAGATGTCAAATTTAAGGAGTATCTGAACGAGTCGGCATCATATTGCGTAAACATGTGAGTCATCATACACATACATACTCATTGCATATAGCTCTCTTCTTACAGTGTGCATGTTAGCAGTAATACTAATAGTCAACAAATCGTGGCCGTGCAGGTTGAATTATTAGTATTTGTTGTAGAGGAAAGTGCAAGCTGCATGTAGTGGCATGGCATAGTACCACGCGCAATTTTACGGATATGGGGCTTATATATATATATTGTTTCCGTCAAAGATGACGTGTTTACCACGTGAAATTGAACACAGAATAGAAAATCCTAAAAGTAACTTACAACTACGTCCACAACACAACCACCGCTTGAACATCACTACTCGCAACAACAACTATGCACTACAGCAGCAAATATAGAGACACTTCTCGACATCTTCTCTTTCAAAAATGAGCAGACAACCAGCTTCGTTTTTAATAAGATCATGTGTACAATGGCGAACATGAGCAATTGGACGTGTAGAGGCCTACACACTTTTAGACTAAACACGTCAAGTTCAACAATTGAACAAAATAATAGCGCCATAAAAAATCATCATATAAACATGTGTAGTTGTTACGTGTGTTGTTAATAAAGTGCTTACTTTTCCGTTAAGCAATTCTAAATGTTTAGACAGATAAGTGCTTAGCTTTGTGTCATCTTCATGTTTAGCTCGGATATGCTCATACAAATGCCCTATGGACAATAAACGACGATTACGTGTTTACATTAATCGTGTTTAGCAATAAAACGTCATGAAACATATACTTTGTGATTTTTGCTAAACGCGTTTCGCATCTTGATACATTGTGTAACATGTCAAACTTTTGCAGGTGCCTCCGATGTGTGTTAATCTCCCACATCACATTTAGAGTGTGCATACACTGAACCGGCTATTAGAGAGCAATCACAAATGAAAATAACTTATAGGAAACATGAAAAGGTACTATAAAATAAGAGCACGGTTTTAAGGAAAGTAAAGAAATATATGTTCCCCAAAAAATTAAGTTTTAAGGCATTTTTTATATTTCTTAATGGCCCCTCTATTTTACGCACATCTTGCTTAAGTGGTCGGAAATATTAGGAAATGATCTCATTGATGAACATACTAGGAACGAGGAACCAGTTTAGCGCCCACAATTCGCGTTCGCCCCTCAACAAAGTTGTTTTGACAACTGTCATCGTTGACTTCACCACAGTAGGTTACTTACTTTCCGGACTGACCGCTAGGGCCTTAAGAAAACTCAAGTTTTAAGCCATTTCTACGCACCAATAAGTTAGTTGTATATATTTATTTTATTTATTTCATTGGTGTTTTACGCCGTACTCAAAAATATTTCACTTATACGATTACGGTGGGAGGAAACCGGGCAAAGCCCGGGGGAAACAGACGACCATCCGCAGGTTGCTGACAGACCTTCCCACCTACGGACTTCTGTATATATGTTGGGCCATATCATATACTGGGTATTAAGAAATAAAAACCAAGCGTTTCAGGTATATCCTTAAGGCCGAAAAATTACGCTAACTATCCTGTATAGTGTCTTTTTAAGAGAAAAGTCATATTTAATGGATTTGTCTATATGATATTCTGTAGATATAAATCTCTCATATCAGATTGTGTGAACGACCTAGGTTCTTAAATACCACCAATATATAAGGTCAGCACCACCAATATATAAGTCCTGTATATCTACTCGGCATATGTACATACGGGCCTTATTATTACCCAATATTTACCCAGTGCCCGCTGATATCGGCTGGCACATACAGGATATTGAGATCGATCTATACAGCCTCGCTACTTCGTACGTAAACATACCCGATCCTATGCCAAAGACTCAAATGATTTATGAACATCGATGGCCCGTATAGGTCGTTGTAGTTGTTTCTTATGGCGCTACTTGTTAGGTGGAGGTATATAACTTGGTTATGAACTCCAATACACGTAGCCATTAATTTAACAAAGTGTGAATTGGTTATGCTACAAATCATGTTCGGTAATTCATCAAGCATCCATGGATGTAATTTCGATACTTTTGTCACATGAATGTATTTAGAGCAAGGACGATTGACGACAAAACTGACTTCTTTATTTTGTTGAATTTTTTGTGTATTTGAAATGTCTGGAATGGCAGCTCTTACATAGTCAGTGCATGTTGTGTTTATTCCAGCACAATCCTTATGATTAAAGATGTACTGCATATACAGAGTAAAACCAGAGCAGCGACGACAGTGTGGTTCCTGGCAAATAGTCACGCGTAACCGGTAAAATACAGTCTCGTGTCAATTTATTTCAGTCAAGGCTTTAATCTAACTGTTTATTTAATCCATAAATAGTAGCAATTTACACGTCCCCTATATAGCACCATGACTTAAGCAGAATTAGGTAAAACAAAATGCAGTGATGTTAATTGCATTGTTTTAGAAGTCACTGGTCTAGACTTACTCAAAATACTGTGCTGCTATCACATTTAACATACAATCACATTAAAACAGCCAAATCTAAATCTATATTTCTAAAGAGGAAGATAAATTTTAAAGTTTCCTACAAACACATTTGAAACTTGCGCTCAAAGTAATAATTTTGCTATAATATGTTGCATACTATAGTACTACCTCACAAATATGCAATGCCGAATACACCAGGCATGACCCCCCCCCCCACTCCAGCCGTTCACAGTAGTCTTACACTTGTCTCTTAATATATGTTGAGCGGTAAGTGAGAAAGTGTCCAGAAAACCAGTTTTTAAAGGGCAAGCATGGATGAATTTATTTATTTATTTGATTGGTGTATTTCACATACACGAGGGCGGTCAGGAAAATGATGGGAGGAAACCGGGAGCAGAGCCTGGGGGAAACCCACGACCATCAGCAGATTGATGCCATACCTTCCCACGTATACGACAGGAAAGGAAGGCAGCAGGAGCTGGACTTGAACTCAAAGCGACCGCATTGGTGAGAGGATCGTGGGTCTTTGTGCTGCGCTAGAGACTGGAAAGAAGGCATATGATTTTTGAAGTGACTGTAAACTGAATCACGGATGGACGTGGACAGTTATATGTGTTGACGTTTTTAACGGCCTGTACAAAGACAGATAAAACGTGTACCCCACACGGGAGCCTCACAACAAAGACTTAAGTTATCAACACTTCTGATCTAGGTTTGTACGAGTATTGTGACAAGCCTGTCTTGTTTCCATTCCGCTCATTGATCTACTGTCAATTATCAGTAGGGTCGTTATGGTAGCGCCTACACCTACTAGCCACCCAGGGGGTTGAGCTGTACGGGTTACCCGATATGCATAAGTAGATATATAGATATAATGTCAAGTTTTGGGGGTTAGACCATCTCCATTAAGGTCTTAACACCTGAACGTTAATTTTCTAGGCACCCAGAACCCTTGGCTGTTTCTCAAGTTGTCTAAATGTTTATAGAGACAGTGGTGTCTGGGTTACAGCTCAGTGTTGAATAACTTTTCACTTTATAACAGTAAATTATAACTGGATCAGGTGTGATGGACCTAAGTTATGATGTCCTATATATGTTCTGGCAAACAAACATCGGGATTTGGATCAAAGATTATGAGCAGTGAGGACAACGTGATGAAAAGCGGCGTGTAAACTTTGGGATTTTCCTGTTATCGTGATTGATTGACACCAACATGGAGACAATCGTTGTTAAGTTGGGTAAGTGATATATTCAGTGGGCACATGCGGGAGTTTGCTAAGATCAAATCTGTTTGCTCTGTGATTCCAAACGTGGAATGCTGTGCGTCAAATAGGCTACATCCAGTATGGCGCTGTGCTTAATATTACCCTCAAAAAAGTAATCTGTTAACTTTAACAGAACGTCTGTCGCCTGAGTGATGCTACTATGTATTATAGCATAACAATGTGTCGTACTGAACATAATATTTGGTTAGTCAAGCACAATCTTTATGTTGAATGAAGAGAATAAATGTGCTATATATAACAGAACAGTCTGCTGGAATAACAGAATACATTCTAGCTTCACTCAAACAACAGACTTTCTGTTAAATTTAACAGGATACTTTTTTGAGAATAGAATTATCCCGATTTATAATGTTACTTATTCTTAGGACTTATATCGTTTAATCCAAAAAAGAAATTGAATTGGAATTATGATCAATACTGAAAAATTGCGTAGTCAGTCGGACGATCAAAATTTCAAAGCTGGGTTTAAGTGAATCACTGAAATAGTTAGGCTATACGTCGATCTCATAAGCTACGCAATGGTGCAGTAATTGAATCTCTCAACTCCACATATATAATGTAAAGATATACAGCTGCGTGTAAATTCAAGCCTGGTGTATATACATGCATGTTGTTCCTTAACTTCATTATGGGCTAGACTGGGCTGGAGCTGGAAGTGTCGAATTCCTGTCCACCACACGCCTGAATAGCTGGACAAGGTTATTCCGTGTTCCCCTGGGGTATACGTGTATCTATATAGGTGTATATATACTTGTACTATGTGTACACAGCGTTGTGGCCTGCGAGGTAATCACCACCTGTAGGTCCTCGCGCCTAACAAGGTCAGCTATGTCGATTTGGAGCTGCCAGTAACAATATGCTGACATAACAGTACCAACAGTACCCGGGTCGCGTCATACTGAAGATTTTAAAAACTGGTGGAATTCTTGATTGGCGCTCAAGTACAGCAGGACTGGTTGACCCGGTGTCAGTATAATGTCACTGGGTTGGTTGTCATGTCTGGTGTCTTCAGCGTGATACTTTAATGGCGGCAGCACTATGACGACATGTACTCACTCTGCCACAAGAAAATACGGTATATGTACACCAAAACCGAATGACTCCAGGTCGTCAATGAACACATATTAATGTTTGTCCTAAAAAAAAAAAAAAAATACATACATACATGTATACACATTTTGCATTATGAACCTGTCTCATGGGTAACGGTTCTTTGTCTAAAACTATGACAGACAAATTGGTCAGTTATTCCAATTTTTGAAAAGGTTGAAGAATTAGAGTAATTCACAGTATTTGTCAGTACCATAACAAATAATGTGTCAGCAAAGTAGACCATGCAGATAAATCCCAGCCTTTTCTTCTGTCTGTGAGCACACATCTGAAGTGATTCAATGAATTTGATTTATTCCTTAAAAGTTACCATGGTTTTGATAAATTGTTTATAGCTTACCACGGATTATGTCGTCAAAATAATAGCAACATTACGATTCAGCAGAAATGACCACATGTAAAGATGTGGCTTGTCATCGCACAACATAACATGTAGTTATGGTCATTTCCAGCTAACCATTTTTTCTTGACTAATATTTTCCTATATAGCGACATAAGACCAGTTTATGTATAAACATCTAGGCATCGCTAAAGGTGTTCTAACGTTGGTTTTAGGCATGTTCTTGTCCATTATGTACAAAGTCGTTTCCACGTTCCATGAATACTTCTGCTTCGTATGTATCATTTAATACGTGTTACCTTTCTATCCAAACGTGCAAACGTTTGTTAGCATGGACACGTGACCCACGCAAACCTGACAAAAAAATACGAGTTAGAGTTTAAGTTATTCTATCTGCTCGTGCAATTTCGTCATTTGAAATGGAAAAAAAGAAATAAGAAAATATAATATGGAGAGTTATGTACCAGGTAAATATTGGTGAGATACGGTGTATTGTCAATTTACCGCAGTTATGGTTTTATTTTAAACTGTTCACATATGTGCTTTAATAGCACAATGGCTTAAGCAGAATCTGATAACAAATATAGTGATGCTACTTCCAATTAATTAGACGTCACTGTATAATCTAGAATTACTCAAAATGTTGTGTTGTCATCACATTTAACATACAATAACACGAAAACAATGGAAAGGGCCCGCCATGATGTATTGAAAATGGCCATGTCAGACTCACGTCGTCACTTCGGTGGGTCTCAATTTGCCTTAGGTGTGTATGTTGTTTTTTTTTAAATTGCGCGTTATAAGCATTTCTCTTGTGTTTGTTCATTTCAGATCCGCAGACTGTTGAACAAGATGATCTGGTAAGTTGTCTGCATTGCCTATTATCTGTAATATAGTTGTATTAAACCGGTTTAACATTGTTGTTGCTTTTAAATGCAATACAATTGTGAATAAGATTCCTAAAAACGGGAGAGAAAGCTAGTGTGCGGGCAGAATTTTGGGTGTGTGTTTATATGCCTAAAAGCACACGAAGAAAGCGATGTTTTAACATCAAACATGCACTCGGTTAAGACCGAGGCCTATGCCTGTTATGTAATAGGGCCCCACTTATCCACTCGTTAAACCCCAAGCACTAGCTCACTCACTCATCCACTCAGGTCGTATAAAGACCAGTCTTCAAATTAAAATATTTGACTGTACTTATAATGCTGTAAAAATAAAATTAAAGTGTTTCCTGATATAGGTTAATTTGGTACAGGTCGATTAGATGAGTGAGTCAGTGAGTGCTTGGGGTTTAACGTCGTACTTAACAATTTTTTTAGTCATATGACGACGAAGGGGCTCTCAGAAGGCATATAATGTGCCTCCTTGCGGCAGGGCGGATTTCCACCGCTCTTTATCCAGTGCTGCTTCACTGAGACAGTAAGTCGCCCCACCCGAGCCATTATGCTGATAGGGGTCAACCAAATCGTTGCACTATACCCTCATTGCTGAACAACAGTGGGGGGAGGGGGGATTACAACTTCCTCTTTTAAGGTCCTAGATGTGACCCGACCCAGGCTTGACCCTGTATTCTACCGGCCCCGAAACGGACGCTTTACCAACTGAGCTATCGGGGCCGGTTTGATTTGATGATGACCCAGGGTTGTTGTTGTGCTGCCTGGAACATCTGTCTGTGTGACAGTCCGTCCCGTCGGTAGACATCTTTGTACACGCTTAAATCCAGCTTTTTAAAGTATAGGTACTAATACCGAAACGTCGCTCACTGAATAAAAAGAAGTTGTGATCCATATATTTTTTATGTTAGGGGCTTCTGAGTCATTGCCCCGCGATGACACGCTAACCACCTCCGCCACGGGCCAATACTAAACTATATGATACTCGTCCTGCCACTGGCTATTATTCCTGAACTTACGAAGGTATATCTCGAAGAAACTAAAGGGGTGCCATATTGGGCTCTTTATCCTGAACTGGGGCATTTGGGCGTGAGTGTGTTTCCTGCGATGCCCTAAATGGCTCCAAACATGTTGAGTGACTACGTATACTTTGCCCAAAGGTCGTAAACAGTCTACTTCATATTCGAATTATATGACACCCTCGCTGGAATTCATTATTCGAAAGTTCTCGGCCTATGTCATAAAATACAGCTTTATACATTTCTGTATACAATTTTCCAACTTTCATATTGTTGTGTAAATATCAAAATTGTTTTCGAATTATAACACCCTGTTTGTAGCTGGTTTTAAAAATGTCCGTCATTTTTGTTTCATTTTGGATTTTTCCATCATCGCCTAGCGTCAAAACTCATTTACTGTCTCTTCGTGTTAAACTTCTTGTCGCCACAGTATGGCTAAAATGTTACCGAAGTGGCCTTTAGCCATAATCGTCCATTCCGATTTTTCGAAGACCTTGACCTATATCTTCAAGGTCAGAGGGTCATTGAAATTAAGCTTTGTGACAGGCTTGTAAACAGGATCTTTCTCTAGGCATTTTCATCAATCTTGTTTTTCAGTGACCTTGGCCTACTTTTTAAGGCCGTTGTGTCTGTGCCTGCAATATTTTGAACACTCTACCTTTTGAATGCTTGTAGTCAGGTTTAACAAAAATTTTACATTACTTAGGCATGGCCATGAACCCTATGCATTTATGGTGACCTTGGTCTATATTTTCAACGTCATCGATGTTATTTAATATGTATTTTGTGACAAACTTGTAAATAGAATATCTCTCGAATTGTATACTTCCATCTATTTTACGCATATTTTCAAAATCGTTGGATCTGTGTCTCCATTATCTTGTAAACAATCTATCTTTTGAACAATCGCATCCAGCTTTACAAAACTTTTTGTCATGTATACACGTAGGCATTTAGAAGAATCAAGTTGCTTTATAGTGACTTTTAGTGACCGTTTTTCAGGTTATTGAGGTCAATTCAGTTATGTTTAAATTATGACTGGCTTGTAAACAACACTTCTTTGAGTAATTTTCATCAAACATGTACCATATGCTCATCTTGTCATGTAGAATAACCCTCCCTCCCCTCCCCCCCCCCCCCTTCCCTTCTGTTTCATTGACTCTGACTTTTTTCCAAGGTCGTTGGGTCACTGCTGTCATTGTCATGTAAACACATTACATATACTTCAGACGTGCTGTAATCTAGTGCATTGAACAATATCTTTTGCATTAAAGTACTCGGGTACTCAGTACATAAAAAAAAAAACCTTAAAATCGTCACAGAGGGGTATGCTTGTTACTTTTAACACCCGCATAATTTTATATTAGGGGCCCTTAGAAAAATATATGTTGACGTTGACGTGGGACAAAAGAGGTGAGCATGTCGCCACTTACACTGAACAGGATGCGTACGCTTTGTGAGGGGTCTAGAAAGTATTTAGAGTGTGTTTTATCGCGAGTCTTAAGTTTATGTTCTGTAAATAAAGCAGTAAGGGGTCTATTCTATATTATCTCTTGTAAGTGACTAGTGTATGGGAAGAGGTTACGTGTGGTTCAACATTAAAATACTATTACCAGCTAGTATAACGAATGTATTGGACAAGTCTTCGGGCACTGGGTATTTCTTAGTGCAAGCAGTCCGTTAGTTTGCACTGGTCCGCAAATTGAGATATAACGTGAAGACTTTTTGTCCTTCCATTCGTTGCATTGCTATGTTGCAGTGCATGCTAGCTTTACAAATAGTAAATAAATTGCTGTTATGAAAAGTTATTACCGTTTAGTACAGAGAGAGAATTTTGTAACCGAGACAGTAGAAGTCGCCTGTAGAAAGTGTCCTGAATTCAGGCTGAACTCTTCGAATGAGTCCCCAGAGACCACACACGTTCCACCTCCACATATCTACCAATAAGAATGTATTTGGAAACTTTGAATGTGCGGGAATTCAGGATTAAATATTCTCTCTTTGTACTAAAAGTAAAACATTATCCCAGCAGCAATTTATTTGACAGTATAGTTTCTACATCAAACTGTGATCTCTGGGATCATTCCAGACCCTTTCGATAAAAAAAGATATCTCGCTGTGGAGAGATTCTTATAGATTGACGCATTCTTAAGATTCAAAACGTTCTGGTTCAGTTCTCAAAATGGAAAATGATAGTTATGGACAGATTTTAAAGAGGAGTCAGGCTAAGCATCAGTCCTCTGCGTTCTGCAGGGTGGGGATTTGAATCCGAATCCAAGGATTGTAAATGAGTCTTCATCATTGCGAGACATTTAGCTATGGTGAAGGTTTACGGCGTCTAATAGGATGTTTGTTGTAACGACCGTAAATTGTTGGATAACATCGGAACAAGGGACACAACTCTGGCGGAGATCTGCCACTATGCCCACGCTTTGGAACAAGGATCTTCCATCAAACACCAAAAGAAAAGTACTTGTATCTATGTTAGTGATTTGCGTCAAAAGAGGGCAAGGTGGCCTGGTATCAGTATAGTGTCACTGGGTGAGGTGTCATGCCTGGTGTCTTCGGCATGATGCTTCAGTGGCGACAGCACTTTAGCGACATGGAATCGCTCTGCAAAAAGAAGACACAGTATATGCACACTCACCTAATGACTCCTCGTCGCCATATGACTGGAAAATTGTTGAGTACGACGTTAAACTATAAGCATTCATTCATTCATTCTTCATACAAGTTTTGATGATGTAATTTAGAGTAAATTTATTCAATGTATTAAGAAAAGCAACGGGGCCGAGATATCTGTCATACGTAGACAGACGTTTAACTACGTTTTCGTTCTCCGTGTTTCACCAAAAAGGGAAAATTTAACATTCAAAGCGCAAAACAATCGGTCACTTGATATCCTCACAGTAAACTAAATTATAGAATTATACATATTTAAATCTGGCAAATATTGTGCACACTTGGGAATTTTTCGAGTACAAACTTATGTCTCAGGTCGCTACAATATGGAATGATCGAAAGTGTCAGTAAGATATTTTGCACTGTCTCTGCCCAGAATGTATTTCAGTCTGGTACCTTGCCTAAATTGAATCCTTTTGATGTAGTTCTGTAAAAGTGTCTGGGATGAAAAAGGAGTGTGAAATCGGGTGATAAGATAAAACCCCTAGTCTCCCAGGGTACTCTTTAACATGTTGACCATTTTACCATTTAATATATTCCAAGCCTATATACATACATGTATTTAAAATGCAAGGGCACTTGGATAAGGGCTTAACTAGTACATACCCCAGGAATTCAGAGAACATAAGCACTGAGTTTGACATAGACTTAGCTAGCATGCTATTCAGTGTACATTGAGATATATATCTGCAATGGTTATAATGTGGGATATATTTAGATCCACGTCGTTTTATATTTCTGTATACGAGATCAAATGTCAGTATCATGTTTAAAGCAGATATAACGTACGACACTTTGGCCACATTATGTTGTAGGTATCTAGGCTCGAGCTGCCCAGTGTGAAATGTGATATATCAGGGAGACAACCAATGCCTCCAGTTAAAGAGGTGTACCCGTACGTCCAATGTAACACAAAATGTCGCTATAGGCCTACTCTTAAATTCCATTCTGAAAATCTACATGCACATATGAATTTTAGAGCTAACAATTTGAATATTTAAATGGACTTGCAAATAATCTGTAGTGTTTATGCGCAATTGTTTCCCATTCTTCGCAAAACAATTATCGTTTTCATAACTCAATGCAGTGAACTGCTTGCAGAGGGAATGGTGTATGGTCGGAGGGGTGGAAGTGGGGGTGGGGTTGGGGGTCGGGGTTGGTGTTGAGCTTGGTGTAAGTGAGGCATACGATACCTACACGAATGGCGTGAGAATGTGTTTTTAAAGCCCTTGTAGGACCTATTTGTTTAAAACGAACCAATGAAGCGAATACATGTATAGCGATCTTTGCTGAGTGTAATCTTTCCTTTAGGAGCCATCTCCCGGTCGCTGTGTTATAATTACACAGTCATACATTTTATTAATTTAGTCTCAAATTAATTATCTGTTAAAGTTAACAGAAAGTCTTATCTGAGTGATGCTAAAATGTATTCAGCTATTGTAACAGGTTATTCTGTTAAATGTAACTCATATATTCTGTTAATTCAACATAAAGATTCTATTAGACTAAGATAGTATTCTGTTGAATATGACATAACACTGTGTTTCAATAACTGAATACATTCTAGCCCCACTCAGACAACAAACTTTCTGTTAAAATTAACAGATTGATTTTTTGAGTGTAATTCTTCAACCTTTTTGTATGTTTGCCAGGTGTTTACTTAAGCATATTCTGAAGGCATTATTCTGTTTCGATTGATAAAATTATACTTTTTGTGAAGCCCTGAAACTCGCCCATCCAACCAATGTAGTTTTGTCTTCAAAATCAAATCAAAATGTGCGTAAATTGCACTGAAAGTTACTCCTTCATGTGCGAAAAGGTTGAGGAATTAGAATAATGTGCGTATGCAAAGGACGGAATCCTAATTTAATTTCAGAATATATCAGTGTTTGAAATCCCAATTTCAAACGGACAAACTTGAGTGTAATATTGTACAGTATATTATTTCAGCATCTAGATTTATGTTGTCTTATTTTACAATTTTAAGCCTTCCCAAGGATGTACTACACTTGTGGGCCTATGCTATGTACATGTAGATCTGTACTGAACAACCGCTTCAGTGGCCTATATACATGTAGATCTATACGGAACAACTGCTTAAGTGGCCTATATACATGTAAATCTATACTGAACAACTGCTTCAGTGGCCATGTACATGTAGATCTGTACTGAACAGCTGCTTCAGTGGCCACGTGTATGAAGTTACCTGCAGGAGACCCAGGACATTCGCCCCAGTTAGGGTAGGGTACATACCATGGAAATCCTAAATTTTAATCAGTTCTAATGTCCGGATAAGAAACAGAGTATGTATACATAGGCCTACAGGACCAGTTTGATGTTAAACAAATGTTATTTAGTTGCTGTATTGTTGTTTAATAAATCAAGAATTTTTTGCTTAAGTACGATGGTGAAGGAAACTGGAGTAAGCTGTCTGGGATAAACCATGCACCGACGTTTGACAAGTTATAGACTGACTTTGTGCACATCATATGGCAGGGTAAGTGGTTTTCTACAAACAAATTATTAACGTTTATTCTCACCAAGGCCCCGCAACAGTGAGAGCTCGAAACAATCCACTAATTCCCAATCGAAGACCGGTTTTGAACTCCCACCTGGTGTGTCCCAGCGATTGGTAACAACTATAATGCGATGCAAAAAACAATCAATCCGCACATTAAACCACTAGTTCTATGGAAAAAAGATTTAAATCAGTTTCGGTTCCCGTAAACTAAATTACATCATATGAACTCAGTTACACTGGTACAAATTTTCATAGTATATATATATATATATATATATATATATATATATATATATATATATATATATATATATATATATACACACACCGTAATTCAGCAAAAAGAATCTGTGATTGGGTAGACCTATCGATATGCACCTGGGCCTGTCTACGCATAGGTTAATGGTAGGCCTACGTGTACATGTACATATGTATATGTAGGCCTATGTAGCCTAAGCTAGTAGGCCTATTTAGGCCGCTTTTATCTCGACTCAGGTGTTTCAGGTGTACAGGTAGGCCCTATTTCAGAGAACAGCAAAATTCCATAGCTATAGAAAAACGAGGAAAGGCATGGGAGGTAAGTTTTGATAGAAATAATATTTTATGCATTTGAACTATTTGTGGAAATGTAGCATGGTAACTATGTCTACTATATGCTGAAATGTAGGGCCCTACTCAACACAGCGCCATCTATGTTGCCATTGTTTTTTTTTTTCAAACACGTGGTCAGCTGGAAAACATGGAAAGCTTCCGTCCTCAGTTGGTTAATTCGCGTGTAGTCCTGTTTCTGGGTGAAACCATCGAGGAAAAATTTTGTTTAAAGATTTACATGATGTGGATGGGTGCTGAATTTGTCCGCAACTTGTGAGGTGAGGTACAATCTAAACATAAACTTGTAGGTATTAGAAGAGACTGATAGTACCAGATGGCCCCATTTGATTTATCGTAGTTGGACGAACGAAGTTTGCCAAACCTAACGTCAGACCAGTCTCTAATAGCTGATCGTATCAAACCAGCAGGCCCGGTCATATCACGATTGTATAAGTGTACTGTATATACAGTACTGCCCGATGCTAACGATATACTTTGCGCGTATCATCCGCCCATTCTACGCGCTTCTAGATCGCATGTGGTGCGGCCATGATGGGAGGACATGCGTAGATGTTGTCACGACCCTGATCACACCCTGATCTTGATCGGCCTGTATATGTAGTCTCGTTTAGACCGTTTTGCGGCACTTAAGCGTTTGATCACACGCTAGCTGTAAACATGACACGATGTATCACAGCAGAGCACAAATCACCATGGCTGGCGTCCGCTATTTTGTCAAGAGATAATTTACCTAAACCGTGTTGTACCAACAACTTATTTACACATGTTAAGATAGTGATATGAAAGCAAGGCATTGACTGATAACCCCGATGAATGGACTTGTCAAAGTGGGATCAGTTTAATGGATTGTTCGTCGGCCTTGTATTAACACTTTATGTTTAATCATTTAACAGTCTTCCGAAGCCTTTACCATTTCTTGCTCAGAGAGGCCTTTTAGCTGTAAACAGTCAAGAATAAATTCAACTAAGTGCCTTGTTTGTCTGTGGTTGCCTAGGACGTAGTTATAGTCTCAGTGTATACTGTGTGGTATCTGTTTGGGAAATATACACATATAGGTGTTTAACATTTTCTTTGCCTACTATCAGACTCCACCCTAATTCTTCAACCCTTTTCACATGTTTGCAAGGTGTTTATTCAAGCATATTCTAAAGGCATTATTCTGTGTAGAATAACACTTTTTGAGAAGCCTTGAAATTGGCCAAAGCAATAGTTTTGTCTCCAAAATCATGTTAAAAGGTCCAGAAATTGCACCGAAATTTACTATTTCATAATAGAGTATAATGTCTGTATAAAATTCATAGTTTTTATCTTTATTTTACATTGACAAGCATTTCTTTTGTGCATGATTTTTTGTGAGATAAGTAGACCTTATCTCACATGTGATTGTGAGCATGTGATTGTAACAAAGTACAAAGTAGTGCACAAAAACGTTTGTTAATTTACATTCCCTATAAGGATGAAAGGTACATCACATTTAAAGTGAATGATCAAGGGCAGATTCCAAAATAAGGTTTTATTTATTTATTTATTTATTTAATTGGTGCGGTACTCAAGAATATTTCACTTATACGACAGCGGCCAGCATTATGGTGGGTGGAAACTGGGCAAGCCCAGGGGAAACCCACGACCATCCACAGGTTGCTGTCAGACCTTGCCACGTACAGCCAAAGAGGAAGACTTGAACTCACAGCGACCGCATTGGTGAGAGGCTCCTGAGTCACAAAATAAGGTTTTACAGGAAGATTTCAAGTCAAAATTTGAGAAATGGGATTGAAACAGGCATCGTTGGATTCTAGAAGCTACAACTGGGAAGACATTGCAGCTATTGTGAGAAGACATATCATTCCCGATTTGAACCTCTGGGGCACCATGTTGAAATATTAACCTTCGCGTTCTTTCAAAAATCGCTTCATGGAATGAGATTGCTGATTAAAGGTGTCAGCCATCTATGATGTTTAACTGCTGCTTATAGCTGCTTATGAGACAATATTATTAGCTTGTCTCCAAACTGACCATATTTGACCATGCACGGATAAGGTGGATTAAGGGTTTTTAGGGCTGCACCGTGTCAATAGCTATTCGTGCAAATCTGATTTAACACTGACAATAGACATAATCCAGTGGGGAGATAATCCTCTCAGAGAAAGCTAGTAAAAGATTGGCTTTGATTTGTCAAGACAAGTCATTGAGGTATAGTGGGTAACTACCCGGCAAGCCTGGCTGAGTGGAGCGCTAAACTGGTAGGGTAAGCCCTTTGTACAGCTGGTGATTGCTGTGTATAGGCCTACCTGGTCGGGTGCAGACCACACATACTATGGCTCTTTGTTAGGCTGGGTTAAACATGGCACCAGTGCTAGGCTTCTCTAGCACTAAAAACTCCTGATGATATCTGTGAGGATTTCTTGATATCTTGTGGAATTACTTACTGTCGACAGCATGGCAGGCCTTCAGATCAAAGAGGCAGAGAAAAGGCTGGTAAGTGGACCAATTTCCCAGTTCTCCATTGTCAGCTAATTACATATATGTAGTACCAGTTGACACCTACCAGTCCTACAGCGTATAAACTTGGGTACATTTAGTATAACTGGATCATACTTTTTAATTCTTTCTTATCACCTCACATATTAGCTATTGGGTCCTATAATATTAAAAACACTTCACTGTGTTACTAATTGACTCTGTATATTAATTAATACTTGAATAAAGACAATGTGGACTGACAAATTACAGACCTTAAGAGCAAGGCTGTATTGGCTGAGTTGAAAGTGGCATTGGTTAAGCTGAAAGCTACTTGGTTTTGGTCGAATTCAAAGTTGTATTGATCAAGTTCAGAGTTGTATTGGCCGAGTTGAAAGTGGTATTGGTTGAGCTGAAAGCTACTTGGTTTTGGTCGAATTCAAAGTTGTATTGATCAAGTTCAGAGTTGTATTGGCCAAGTTGAAAGTGGCATTGGTTGAGCTGAAAGCTACTTGGTTTTGGTCGAATTCAAAGTTGTATTGATCAAATTCAGAGTTGTATTGGCCGAGTTGAAAGTGGTATTGGTTGAGCTGAAAGCTACTTGGTTTTGGTCGAATTCAAAGTTGTATTGATCAAGTTCAGAGTTGTATTGGCCAAGTTGAAAGTGGCATTGGTTGAGCTGAAAGCTACTTGGTTTTGGTCGAATTCAAAGTTGTATTGATCAAGTTCAGAGTTGTATTGGCCAAGTTGAAAGTGGCATTGGTTGAGCAGAAAGCTACTTGGTTTTGGTCGAATTCAAAGTTGTATTGATCAAGTTCAGAGTTGTATTGGCCGAGTTGAAAGTGGTATTGGTTGAGCTGAAAGCTACTTGGTTTTGGTCAAATTCAAAGTTGTATTGATCAAGTTCAGAGTTGTATTGGCCAAGTTGAAAGTGGCATTGGTTGAGCTGAAAGCTACTTGGTTTTGGTCGAATTCAAAGTTGTATTGATCAAGTTCAGAGTTGTATTGGCCGAGTTGAAAGTGGCATTGGTTGAGCTGAACGCTACTTGGTTTTGGTCGAATTCAAAGTTGTATTGATCAAGTTCAGAGTTGTATTGGCTGAGTTGAAAGTGGCATTGGTTGAGCTGAAAGCTAATTGGTTTTGGTCGAATTCAAAGTTGTATTGATCAAGTTCAGAGTTGTATTGGCCGAGTTGAAAGTGGTATTGGTTGAGTTGAAAGTTGTATTGGCTGAGATCAAAGTTGCATTGGCCAAGTCCAAAGTTGCATTGGCCAAGTTCAGAGTTGTATTGGCCGAGTTGAAAGTGGTATTGGTTGAGTTGAAAGTTGTATTGGCTGAGATCAAAGTTGCGTTGGCCAAGTTCACAGTTGTTTTGGCAGAGTTGAAAGTTGTATTTGGCAAGTTCACAGTTGTATTTGACCAGTTCAAAGCTGTACTGGCCAAGATGAGAGTAATTTAGAGTAGTTGAGCTGCCACAGTGTCATGTATATGTGGTACTTATGACATCACGAAAAATGTGGACATCAGTATCATGGGGGGAAGGGTATGCTATACATACTGAATGCATATATGGTCATGAAAATAGATGGATTATTTTTTTGGCTTGTAAGTAAATATTCAGGTTATGTGATAATGCCGCCTTTTTTGATAATTTCCAGCCAAGAAAGAAAATGATGAGTCTCCATGTAGGGAATAAAATGGTGTGCAGGCTGGTGACGGTAACAAGAAACAAAGTGCGATACATGTTGCCCGCGCTAACACAGATATTTTGATTTCAATGGGCTCTTTGACCTTTGGGCTAATTGTTTATTTAAAACAGTTTTAATTGCCAAGAAATGTCCATGCTTTACTTGGTGTGCAGACCTTATGTCTATTTATATGATGTATGTATAACAAAAGATGTTAAAATGTGCCTTTTTACATCAACTCAAATAGCAATGATTTTCTTGAATGTAAGGTCAAAGTCCGTTAATCCACTTATACCATAATCCACTTTACCACTTAATCCGTACATTAATCAAATATAAGAATTAATCATAAATATAAGGATTCCCAGAGACTTAAATGGCTGATGTGTTTGCCCAGGCTTCAGATGTTTTTTCCTTATATTATCATAATGTCATATATTATTTTATTTAGTTTTTCTTTAAATGTCTTCTTTTATATGACATTTTAGCTCTTTAATATCTTATCCTTTGAACAAGAGTGTTTAAAGGGTTTAAGAGAAGTTGTCATACAGAACTGTGCATTACACTTTAAATACTGCTAAGAAGACCAAGGAAATTGAAAGCATTGTCCATTGACAGATAGACCAAGGTTGTAGAAATTCAAAATGACCAGGCCATTATTAAGAATGAGTTCGTTGGGGTAACCCAAATGACCCTCCTAAAAAGGGACACACTAATTTTTGGGGGGCTTTTGGAATTTCTCTTTTTATTTTTCTTTCTCTTTCTCTCAACTTGAAGGTTATTTTGTTTAAAATCTTTGTCTTTTTTATGGTAAGGAATAAAAAAATTCCCTTATTGAGTACAAATCAACCCTATTTTTTAGTGATGGGTCCCAGCAAAGAGTACTTTACGAATGGTTTAAAGCAAAGAACACTTTTAAGGATGGTTTAAAGCAAAGAATACTTTAAGGAAGTTTTTGGCGACTCTTGCACATGTGCACACTACAAACAGTGCACCGTTAACCCTTTCTGATGTTATTCTTGCATCACTAACATTTGCACTACCTGACATATCAAAAGGTGTTGACAGCACACTGCGTATAGCACATGCGCTGAGAGATTGCTCCCAGTGTAATATTGTTGATAGCTTAAAAAGTTCATGAGCACCTCTTTTTTCTTTGAACAATTAATAATAAAGTTTGACAAGGTCAGGTTAGTGTCTCGTCATAGCTGTCATCATTGTATATATATATATATATATATATATCAATTCGTCGTTGGAGGCAGAGGATCTGCAAGAATTGAACGATTGCTTTGCTTTGAATTCATTATATCTTTGTTTATTTATTTATTTATTTGATTTTTGCTGAACTCCACACTCAAGAATTTTTCATTTTTCAATGGTGTTCAATTTTGTGGGTGAAGAGAACCAGAGTGTATAAACCACTGACTTTGGGCAAGTTACCTATGAATTTTCGTATTGTGTCATATGTACAGGCATGTACATGTACACCACAATGGTGGAATTCAGTCAATGAACATTAGCTGTGCAAATTGCCATTTATTGCCACCAAAGCCCCATATGCAGTAATTGCAGGAGAATCTACAATTTTTTTTGTCCAGTGCTAGGTTTGAACCCACACCTTGGGTGTAATAGAGACTGAACAGCTAGTGCTTTTAACCACAAAACCATGGCCAGCTCTCCACCTCCTCCCTTAAGCGGCATGAGCTGTCCTCAGAAGTTATCAGTGAGTCTTACATCTTAAGGTGATTGGACATGTTCACATGGGTTCTTTTGAATTATAGAAAAAAAGCTATTGACTTAATGAATAATTTGTAAATTACATCTGTAAATAAATAACAAGAACTGATCAGACAAAGGGAGTTCAGACAAAGAGAATTCAGACAAAGCGAGTTCGTTTCTACCTCACATGTACGCAATGCACTTGTACTGTATGACTGAAAAATTTGCACAAGGAAAGAAAGTATACGGTAGAGACCTTCACATATATTTCATCTTTTGGTTTCTGGTATGCAGTTCTGGTAGGCAAAATGTGGGCTTTAAATTGGACGAGTTAAAGACAGTACTCTCAGTTGCCGAAGTACTCAGCATTGACAGAGCACTTTGTACAGAGTATCAGTGAATATTGGTAGCATATACATGTGATCAAACACACATGAAGAATGTTCATGTTTTTTCAGCTGTGACATGATTTTACCAGTGGACATGCGGCACAAGGAAACAGCACAAATTATGGGGGAAAAAAACACACTTTATTTAAAGAAGTATATGCAAGGTAGGGACATTAGTGGAGTAGATTTCTGGAAGAGCTGTATGTAGGTGTTGCCTGGAAATCAAGGAATCCATCATTACAAGCTTATCATACCCAGTGTTCCAATGTGTCATGCTGATAACATTGACAGGTCTTGTTTTGAACATTTGTCATGTAAAGGCCACATACAATGTGCACCACTCTCAGTGTGTACACTCTTACCATCCCAGATTTTAAGTTTGCCTGTTAGTACAGTGTGTACACTCTTACCATCCCAGATTTTAAGTTTGCCTGTTAGTACAGTGTGTACACTCTTACCATCCCAGATTTTAAGTTTGCCTGTTAGTACAGTATGTACACTCTTACCATCCCAGATTTTAAGTTTGCCTGTTAGTACAGTGTGTACACTCTTACCATCCCAGATCTTATGTTTACCTGTTGGTACATTGTGTACACTCTTACCACCCCAGGTGTTGTGTTCACCTGTTATTAAAGTGTGTACACTCTCACCACCCCAGATGTTATGTTTACCTGTTAGTAAGGTGTGCACACTCTTACCACCCCGGGTTTTATGTTTAAGTGCTAGTACAGTGTGTACACTGTTACCACTCCATGTTTACCTTTTTGTATATGTTAGTAGCTGTTAGTACATGCAGTGTCTACACTGTACCCACTCCCTGTGTTACCTGTTTGTACAGTGTTTACATTGTTACCTGTCTCTAGGTGAATAGATCTACATACATACTGTTTCAATCTCAGCCCATGTAGACACAAATCCCTCCCTTTGTAGAAGTATTGGCACACCTCACTTGGAGAGGAATTTAATTGCCATTGATAACAACTTGTCCTATTACATGGCATGTATTTGGACTACACAAGATATTACATGTTTATTCATGTAGTATTTTATAAGTATTCAAGTAAGGGGCCTCTATTGCCTAGTGGTTAGAGTGCTAGTGCAACATATGTGAGTTATATGTGATCACTGTGAGTTCAAGTCCAGCTCATGCTGGTTTCCTTTCCATATGTAGGAATGTCTGTCAGCAACCTGCAGATGGTCGTGGGTTTCCCCTGGGCTCTGCTCGGTTTCCTCACAAAATAATGATGGCCTCCATCGCAGGGGTGAAGTGGTGTTGAGTGCGACAAGCGAAATTAAATTTTGTCAGTATGCAGGGAGAGATATAAATTGTGAAATATCCCATACCCTGCACACAAAGTGCATTTTCTAAGGCTGTGTTAGTGTCTACAGCTTATTTTGGGATAAATAATAGACTTCATTCGATAGTTCATATGAGCATATAATGTGTAGGCCTAAACATTCCTGTCAAATTATATTTGAGCTGGGTTGCCATTTATAAAGCTTAATTAACACTGATTTGGTTTGACTGGATATCTCATGTACTGCAAAAACTTCTTTCCCAAAGCTTTACGTCATAATAATAATTCATTCATTCTTCTCCAAAGAAACATAATTTCCTAACTTCCCTAACTACCTGTATACATTTCCAGTAAAAAAACAAGTACCATATATATGTTTTCCATCTAGACCTAAACAACTGAAATCTTTTGAATCAGTTGTTATCTTTTCTGACTGGGAAGTTAAAAAATTATACTTCATTATACATCTATTAATTATTAATTCATGCATTTATTTGATCATCAAAGAAGTTTATATAGGCAAAGTAATTGTCAAGAGAGGATCTGCCAGTATTTGGCATTTTTCTGCCTTTGATACATGTACATGGTATCTAGGGATGTTTAACAGGCCTGTAAAAGTTATCACTGGGGTGTGACCTTGCGATGTTTTGACCTTGAAAAATAAGACTCTCACTACATGTATTGTCACTGACTTCAGTATTACCCTCAAGGTTGAATACCCTCTTCAAAAAGGTCATCACTTGTCATTGGGTGCTTCATTAAACTAACAATGTACAGTTGAAATGACCAACATTGGCAGGCCACGTGCAGTGTTTGAAAATTACAATGGTCTTTGAGGTGTTCTCTGTGAATTGCCCTCAGATGATTCATGTAAAGGCAACCAGCTGTAAACTTGTATATATTGGCTTAATGCCAGCACTGCATAATAATTGTAGAAAAAGGCCACAGTCAGTGTGTAGCAAGTAATGTCAAACATCAATATTTATAGACCTTTCTGACTAGAACATTTGCAGAGAAACTTAAATATAAAGGCCTACGAATTACGACAGTAAAAGCAGCTAGAACAACGACCACAATGTGGCAGTCGGCAAATGGTCATACATAACTAATGCATTCTGGTCCCAGTTTCACAAAGATGTCGTACATGTACGATAATCGCACATATATGACAATGGTACGGTAATATCAACGTAGAAAATATCGTACGACAATTGTTTAAAAAAAAAAAAAGGCATACAACTCTTTGTGAAAACTGGGCCAAGGTCTCTGGTCATATTACCAGTTTTATTTTAACTGTTCATGTAAAGCTTAGACTTTACTTTTTGCACCTTCTGAGCACCGTAAAGCTTATTCCAGCAGAAGAAAATAAAACAAAAAAGTGCAGCTAAGTTAATTTTAATTAATTTAATAAACGGTCTTAATGAAAAAAAAATTCAAACAGGCTAGGTAGTATGATCTACATGTACCTGTATATTTGAACAGTAAGTTTCGAAACGATGAGGTCACATGTTCAAATCCAGCTCTTGCCAGTTCGGCAACGGTTGAAAGTGAGGAAGTTTGTAAGCTACGTGCCAGGCAAAGGGTGGTGGTCAACTGCAGTCCTCCTGATTTCCTCCAGAAATCTGATTGCTGTCAAATACTTGCAAGTGAAAAAGATGGCGGCCAGCATTATGATGGGAGGAAACCGAAATAAAATAAATGAAACATCCAGTGATTAAAACTGGTTGTGAAAAACATGAACAAAGTTTGCTAGCACAGTTATAGTCTTCAAGATACAGTCTGAACCCTCTCTGAGGTGGTTGTATCGATGAGGTTGAGAGTTCAAATCCTATTAGTTATCAAAAGCTGTTGTCATGCATACACATGCTCAAGTACTTATAATGATATGCATCATTGACACTTGGATTATAAAACATTCTTGAGATTGATGCACGTGTAGAACATTACTATTTACAGTACAAATCAGCTGAGTGATTGCTTGGAGATTAGCATATGGCACATTTGAAATATTTCAGCCGCCAATGTGCATGGTGATTTAATGAATAAGTGTCATTTACACATACTTTTAAGCTATAGTAGAGATGACATGCATGTGATGCATTTCAACAATGACTGTTAACATTTTAGTATATTTGCATATTTAAGTGCTATATTAAATAAATTCCATTAAACTTTATTGTTACAATTGTTCAGCCTTTTCACACGTTTGTAAGGTGTTTATTCAAGCATATTCTCCAGGCATTATTCTTTGTACACTGATTAAATTGTACTTTTTGTGAAGCCCTGAAATTGGTCAATCCAACGAATGTACATGTAGCTCAGTGTGTCTTGCATTGAAAGTTACACTTTCATATGCGAAAAGGCATAGGAATTAGGGTACCTAAATTGCCACACTGAAACCCACATTTGTCCAGTAGTATATCATCCTACCTTCCAAGCAAATTTCAAAATGCTTTTCTAAGAACTCCAAGAATCAAGCAAAGTGCATACCTTAGTCATGAGCGAAATTTTAGGTTATTTAGCATTATTGATGCCTCACATGTTACTTGTGAAATGCTGAAGTAAAAGAAAGATAAAATATGATGTGAAGTTCATCATAAAGATAACTGAAAACTATGCTTACAAATACTTTCATTTATTTTTTCAGATTTTTTTAAGAGTGTTGAAAGGTATTCAAATATTTGAAAACTATGTTGGGCATTATGGGCCATACTGACAGTATCTAGGAACTCTGATGTCACATCACCTTTTTTTTCTTGATTTTCATCAGAAGGAAGAAATTTTTGGGAACTTTATTTCAGTAATCTTTCACTCATGGATAAAAAGAATTATTCCAACATTCAGTGTCAGAGTTCTTAACCTCTGATAGTATGGTCCATAAAGCCTACCTTAGATTCCTAGTGTTTGAGCAACTTTAACTCTTTTCACAAAAATCAAAAAAAAAAAATACATATATGTATAGTTTTAAGTTGTCTATTCAGAGATGCATACTTCAAGTTTTAAAGATGTTTTCCTTTAAGTGCATGTCGTATTTTTGTTGACAGGAAGATTTCTTGGCCACAGATGACATGTTTGTCGACTACTTCAACACTTTCCTGGCATTACCAGTAAGTATAATTTGTTCTGTATGCAGAAAATTTTAAAAACCGGTAACTTAATCTTTAATACATTTTAATTTTTTGGTGGGTTCAAAGATACGAAGTTGAGGATGTGTTGTGCCATTCGGCTGTTGCCGTGGTAACATGATATGCCGATTTCTGTCTATGTGTAGGCCTACTAAATAAAAATAGGACTGTATTGCTTTGGCGTTCACCTAGTCTCGTTTATAAAAAAATTGACCTCAGGACATCGTGCTCTGAAAAAAATTCACCTTTAATAATTTGCTTTAACATTAATAAAACATACAATTGATATGCCATATAATGAAATATAAGGGGTCATTATGCATATTCTATTATTATAAATGCAATATTAATTAGATATTTACACTCAGTGAAACTGCAATCAGCGCATCTCAAAGAAAGTTTTCAAAGACTGTAAGAAAACCTTATATTAAATCTACGTGTATCTCATTTACAGAGGAAAAGTTTCAAACAAACTTCATAAATGTATATATGACACCAGGTTTTATGTAAATGTATATGGACAACTTGGTAAATAGCAATTTGGGGGGCCTCCATGGCAGAAAGGTTTGGCATGCCACCACGACGCAATGACCCTGAGCCTCCCACCAATGCAGCAGCTGTGAGTTCAAGTCCAACTCGTGCTAGCTTCCTCTCTGGCGGTATGTAGGAAGGTATACCAGCAACCTGCGGATGGTCGTGGGTTTCCCCTGGGCTTTGCCCGGCTTCCTCCAACAGCACTGCTGGCCGCCAGCATATAAGTGAAATACCCTTGAGTACGGCGTAAAACACCAGTCAAATAAATAAGTAGTACTTTGGCCACGTCAGTGAAAATTTTTGTTTTACTGACAGCTTGAATCTGTTTCAAAGCCAGAGGAAAGTATCAAAATACAAAAAATAAAACTGAGAAATGATGTAGATGTATTTTTTGGGAGATGTACATGTACATGGCCCAGCAATTCTTCCTGTTAAAAACATGTTTATGTTATAAAAAAGCATTGATAATCATAAAATCATGAAAAACATTCAAGTTGGGCAAAATAAAATGAAGGACTATCGGTTTTATTTTTATTCCATTTTTAGCTCGTCCATAAAACACAAAAATATAATTGATATCACCTTTGGTTGTTAAACTGCTGTTATATGCAGTGTGGTTGATTGGCATTTGAACATCCAAGAAAACATGAAATTAACAAGTGATTGAAGCAAATATCTTTATTCAGATGTTTATGTTTGGAATGTTTCATACATAATAAAAAAAAATGTCTTAAAACATGATTGTATATCAGTCACAGGTAGCTATAACTTACACACATAAAACACTCATGATGGCTTCCTCTCTGGTGGTATGTGGGAAGGTCTGTCAGCAACCTGCGGATGGTTGTGGGTTTCCCCCCGTGCTTCGCCGGGTTTCCACTCACCATAATGCTGGTCGCTGTCATATAAGTGAAGTATTCTTGAGTACTGCGTAAAACAGCAGTCAAAAAAAAAAAAAAAAAATATGGACATAAAACTGTTTTAAGTAATTGTACAGGATTGATTGTAACCCATGAAAATATCTAAACTGACGTTGGCCATTTCAGTCCTTTCCTGAACCAGTATGCTTTAATGCGGAGACCGGTGGCTTTGAAGTGGTCAGTAAGGCCAAGAAAGAACTGGCACGTCAGATTAAAACTGTGGTTAGGGCTCAGCAGAGAAAGCCCAAGATCTACATGGTGACCAAAAACCACAGTTATAGTGACATCCCATTGATACCTATAGAAGACCCCCCAGAAACCAGCAGTCCAGAAATCAACACTACCTTTAGTGTACAGGTAAGTCATCAGTTACAGGTAACCATGTTGATAGTTATTGTGACATCCCATTGATACCTATAGAAGATCCCCCCCAGAAACCAGCAGTCAGGAAATAAACACTACCTTTAGTTTACAGGTAAGTCATCAATCACAGGTAACCATGTTGATAGTTATTGTGACATCTTGCTGATACCTATAGAAGAGCCCCCCCCAGAAACCAGCAGTCAGGAAATAAACACTACCTTTAGTGTACAGGTAAGTCATCAATCACAGGTAACCATGTTGATAGTTATTGTGACATCTTGCTGATACCTATAGAAGATCCCCCAGAAACCAGCAGTCAGGAAATAACACTACCTTTAGTGTACAGGTAAGTCATCAATTACAGGTAACCATGTTGATAGTTATAGTGACATCTTGCTGATACTTATAGAAGACCCCCTAGAAACCAGCAGTCCAGAAATCAACACTACCTTTAGTGTACAGGTAAGTCATCAGTCACAGGTAACCATTTTCACAGTTATTGTGACATCTTGCTGATACCTATAGAAGATCCCCCAGAAACTAGCAGGTCAGAAATCAACACTACCTTTAGTGTACAGGTAGGACATCAATCACAGGTAACTATTTTCAGAGTTGTTGTGATATCCCACTGATACCTATATAATAGGTATATAGTGGTATAAGTGCATAAAATAGTGCTATTATTTGAAAACCAAAAATTTATTTTAAAATTTTCTTTAAAAACATAATCTTGGTGTACTGTAATTAATTTTCATGAATTCTGTAATGCTTGATCTGCTCTTGTTTTTGCGCTTTAGACCCTAAACAAGGAGCAAGGTATCCACTGGATAAAGGCAGAGCGGATGCCTCTCTTTCTGGAGAGCCAGTGCTACCTAGAGTACCGCTTGGCTAACATCTTAGCTCAGGTCCAGCTGACAGGTTCGCATGGCCAGTATGTCTCTCTGAAGATTGATGTCAGCCACCAGGCCAAGGCACGTGCCGAGGAACCCAAAGAGGTTAAGGTCGATCCCCTGGAAACGCTAAAGAAGAAGCTGTATGTTTGTATGGGTAATACCAGTTCTACGATATCCGAGGCATGGTTCTCCTCCGCTAAGCTCGCCCAGGACACAGACCCCACCTTCGTCACGTCCACCCGCCCCAGCAGTGCTATAGGCATGGTAACTCCCTGCCCCAGTGGGAGTGCCCGCAGAATTCGCCCATACAGCGCGCGCCCACTTAGCGCTCTCAGCACATCTGATGACCGTTACGGCAGGGACAGTGGCATCGGGAGTTCTACCCGGGGGTCTGTGTTTGGCAGTACCCTTAACATCAGTGCTTACGCCAGCAGCGTGGCTTCCATCGAGGAGGAGGAGGGCGGGGCATCAAGCCGCATCCTAAAACCTTGTACCCCACGGCCCTCGGAACCCATCTGTTCCATTTCTGGAGCGGATGTGCCCAGAGGTGTGGTGTATATGCCCCACCATAAAGGGGAAAGCACAGACTCAGAGTCCGGCGTTGGGGACATTGATACTGACAGAGATGATGATGTGGCAGATACAAAGTTTGGTACAGTGAGCACCAGTCAATCAACAAAAACATTACAAAGTTCCACCAATCAAAAGACAAGTACCGGAGTCATTAAAAGCATTGATGAATTGAGCAGCGTCATTGTGGGAGACACGCTGGCCAAAATTTTCGCCGATGTCAGGAAAATGGAGTTTAAGAAAGCTCAAAGAATCCCAGAAATCGGTAAGGTGTATCCAAGTGAGGAACATATGAACATTAATGTGAATGATTTTGACAGCTTTGATATCGATTTGGATGAAAACAGGCAGCCAGAGAAACCTGCATCGTTGAACTGTAAGCCAAAGTCCGAAGACAGCGACGCCGATTCCTTGTTAGATAGCGAGGATGATTTTGAGGAGCAGGACACATTTTTCAGACGACCAAAACCAAAGGTGATGGGTTTGTCGAGTAAAAAGGGAATTGAGGAGTTTAAGAGTTTCATTGCTGGCACCCATGGAGAGATCTACTGGAACCTATGGCTTGATATCGACAAATGTTTTCACATGACTGATCCTCAGTGTCAAATTAAGTAAGTTTATGCCTTGAATTCTTGCAGGTTTGAAAAACTTTTACCAGTGGAAATTCCATTTAGCTAGATTGCTTTTTCTAATGTATGTATGTTGTTAACTGTTTGAAAACATTGACTTTCACTTCATTGTTACATTCCCCCCAAAATGCATTTTCTTACGTGTTTAATGCAGACATTTACAGTGTATATTTGCCGTATGCTTATGTGTTTAATACAGGCATTTACAGTGTATATTTGCCGTATGCTTATGTGTTTAATACAGACATTTACAGTGTATATCTGCCATATGCTTATGGGTTTAATACAGACATTTACAGTGTATATTTGAATATGTGTATTCATTTTTCTTCATTTTCATGTTTAAATTCAACTCATGACAAGCCCTTGTTTAAGATAAATATTTGTTACCTCTGCTATGAAGGTTGTGTTTTCCTTGTTTGCCAGTCTGTGAGCAACTGTGGGAAAAAAGTAATGAGTTTTGTCCATATTGTGGGAAATTTGCATATTTAAGCGTTGACTTCCTTAAATTGACTTCAGGTATGCACATAAATTACGTGAGAAGTATCAGTCTCCATCTGCCATCTACCCTCTAACCAATGAAATGACAGCAAAATTTGGGCTGAGCCAACCAGAAGGCTGGACACCCCAAAAGCTGAAGAGCATTCAGACAAAAGTAGCAGAACCCCTGGTGACATACTGGTGAGTGTAATAATGGCTTAAAATTTGGCAAAAATCTGCAGTTAGGCTGTGTCCATTATATAATTTTTGTTTTACAGGCATAATAAATCTTTATTTTAATGTCTTTAGCAAAGTATAAAAATAAAACTCATCTAATTTATGGAAAATGTAAACTATCTCCAGAACTGTTCCTGTTGAAGATTTAGTTACACGATTGGAAAGCCTTGAAAAACGGGAAACTGTTAAAAACATCCAGATCGGAAAGAATTTAATATGTGGATTATCATGTTTTTTTGTATTATCTCCTGTAAACAAGTTTGAAATAATACTGAATTATTACTGAATTATTTCTGGACAGAATCAATGTTATAACTTCTGTCTTTCAGGGCTCGGAGATATCTGCTCCAACAAGAACGACCAATGACAGCAAAGAAACTCCAATACCAGGGGGAACTGCAGGCTCGTGAACATGTTCGACCAGTGAATGCAGTAACAAAGGGTGCACTGTTACCGCTGAGGCCAAAATCTTGTCATCCTCGCATCAGACAGGTGACAGAGGTAGGCATTTGTACCAACAGCTTCTCTTCTATAATGAATAATTCTACCAGGCTGTTGGTTATGGGCCGTGTGCAAATATACGTGTACTTAGTACATATTGATTAGAGATGACCTTTCAAAAAACACAGAATGCATCATACAACATACCAGCCAGTACATTTGTGTTCATCAATAATATTATCTTATGCTGTTTATTTGTATAAATAAAAGAATTGTGTTTACTTGTTAGACTTGCTTTTATGATTAACATAGATGTGAACTATCGGAATTTCCTTCAGTGATAAAAGTGTTATTTCACACAGTTTATAGACATTGCTTTTGTTTGTACATATTTAATATTTTACACACAGCGCCATGTGGTGGAAAAAGAAAGATTTGTTTCAATACATTCCAATCTGAGTTCCGTGGTATTGGCCTAAAATGCATGACATCTGTGGAGGGAGTGAACGGCTACATGAAATATTGCATTTTTTGCGACATTTTCTTCATTCTTGAGGGTAGAATAAATTTTAACATCTTCGTCTTGATGTTTGTCGCGATTCCTCGCACATTTGAGGGATTTGATGAGGTTACGGGTTACACAACAATATTAAACCCTTAAACGTATACTTTATTAGGTAAATAAATAAATCAAACCCAATGATGCAATTTGCTTCTCTGCAGAGGACACCCAGTGAAGGTTCCGCAGAAATGCAGGAGCAGACTGAGTTGAAAACCTCACCCCCGGTGGGAATGAGGCGAACTTATTCTAGTGCTGCCATTGAGAAAATCCAGAGGGCGTTTAATATGGGCAAGGGAAAAGACATCGCCAATCAAACAAGTGACGTCAAAAAAAAACCGGAAAGATCTTTGCCACAACTTCCATCCGGGAAAAAAAAGCTACCTACACCTCCTACGTCAAAGCCAGTTTCCAGGGACAGAAGGTACTTGTATTTTAAATGTCTGCATCATTCTTGGTCAAGTTGGACAAGAACAATGAATGAAATTCTGTCATTTTCCTATACTGTGTCTCTCAGTCTAACTGTTGGAGTGGACCAAGTGGTGAAAGACACTTTTCTTTCAGTCACAAACATATTGACCATTGCACAGGCCAACATTTTTGGGAAACCACTTGTCTTGCTCCAGTATGGTGTGCGTACATGTATCTCTGGTATCATCATATATGGGAAGGTTTGTTAGTAATTTGCCAAGGGTCAGTGCCTACAGGTGGTACTTGTCACGTCAGTTTTTTTTTTCCTCCACCCTTAAAGCTGACGGCCATCTTATAAAGTGAAAGATTTTTGAGTTTGGTATGAAGCAAGAATGAAATCAGAATAAATCAATCAAAGCAGTAAACAGTGTACTTTGTGGAATATTTCAAAGTTGATACTTGTTTAATTTCAGACCCAAAACAGCCTGTTCCATCAGAACAAAGTCTGCACTATCCAGTGTAACAGAGGGGAGGTCGAGCCTGACGAATGAGAGTCCGAGAGAGGAGAGTGGTGGGAAGGGAGATAAGTCTGCATCTCGTTGCAGTTCAGCCAGGAGTTCCAGGAGCAGTAGCAGCCGCAGCTCCTCCAGTCAGGCCAGCTCCGTATTCCTGGGGGGTCAGAGGATGGAGTGTCTGTTACAGGCTCTACACCATGAGAGAGGCTCTGGGGGGTTCTTCAAAAGATTTGTGGAGAAGAGTAACAACAGTGTGGGTGGTTATTAAATTAAATTAACAGTTTTACATGAAGAAGAATTTTTGGCAAAAAACCAACATTTGCAAATCAAATCAGACTTTCGATATTTACCAATGAAGAATAGCTCAAATTATTGCCTTTCAGTAAGTATCAGACTTGTACCTGTAATATTCATATTGTTAAAATACTTTTGAAACTTTGAAAGTGTTTGTTACCAATCATCCAGATAGTAAATATTTTGTTTTTGTTTCGTGTTATTTAGTTGTGGAGAAATAATCTAAAGTTTTGGTGTGCAGTTCAAGAGTACCACCAGGCTTTTTGTAGCCAATCCCTAGACCATGCCGCTGTACAACGAAAGGCCAAGGTGCGAAATGTCTTCATCTTTAAATGTCATAATTATATATAATATAATTGGAGGACTTAGTTTATCCCAACATTTCTGGGGTATATTGTCTGACTGTTATTCCTAAAAGGATACATAGAACACTGGCTTTTTCTTTCTTAATCCTAAGTTGTGGAAGTGTCCTAACATATAGAAGTACAAAAAAGCTTATGAACTTATGAAATCTACAGTATATATAAGGCCTCTATGGTCAGTCTGGAGAGTTATTTTCGATAGCTGTCAAAACAACTCTGTGTGGTGGAAATGTTGAAATTCATCTGAAATAATAACTTCCTTCATTTCTTTTAAATCTTCATAATCTTCATTTTAGAGTTTATTTCCAAGAATCTATCCTGTGTTGATTTTTCCTGAGAATACTTTAAGGTGGACACAACATGGCTAAGTTACATTTATTTGAAGTTTGAGTATAAACTCACCTGTGCTGATGAAGTGTTGTTAGCATGAATACTTTGATGTCTGCTTTAATAGTCAGGTTATAATAATCATCCTTGACCTGTTTCTCGTAGATAATCTTCTCGTTGTACATTGTGGGTGGTGCGCCCCGTGACATCGGCTGTAGTGCAGACATCAGGGCGCAGGTGTACTGTCAGCTCGACCCGCCCTTTGAGGAACTATTTGATTCAGCGGAGGAATACACGATCGAGGTGTTGTACGGAGCCTGGACTCAGCTGCTGGCTTCTGACAATAAGTCTTACAGCAAGGTCAGCTGACCCAGTTATTAATTATACCCTAGATACACTTCACGGCCAACAACACTTTGCTGGGATTTTCTAAGTGTGTGCATAGTATTAAATTCTGATATGTCCAGGTGTGGTTAGCAGGCAAAAGCTTGTTACATCTTTAGTGCTTATAATCAACCTGACCTAACCCTGTTTTGTCAAAAAGTTAAGGTCAGGTATTCGGATTATTATTATTATTTTTTTATTTATTTTATTATTGTTTTTTTTTATAAACTGAAAGATTTTGAGAGAGAAAATTGTTTCAAGGAAAATTCAAAAAAAGGAGTCTTTTGAAAAATAAAGCTGGACATATTTTTCCACTGATGCTTTCATATTTTTGGAAAAGTTAACAATGAGCTATGATAAAATTTGGGCTGCGGGAAAACTCTATTACAAAACAATATAAAATTTGTAAACATTTTCCAATTTTTGAAAAAAACTGATTGATGAAGTTTTGTGATGCTAGGCCATAACAGCTTTCTACCTCACATTAATATTGCTAGGTTGAACGGCCATTCGCCACAACCATGCACATGTACATGCATATATAAACTTTGGCTTGTTTCCCTGCAGGTGGAGTTAATTGAAGTAAAGCGCCACCTGGAGACAAAGTCAAAATACGTCCTGAATCTGAGGAAGAGGGGACTAATTAGTGAGGTGGGTAAATTACAAGAAGAAGCAATTAATTACAGTAAAATTAGATTTGTATAAACCAGGCATGCATTCATTTTAGATCCTGTTTGGTCAAATTTTCAATATCCTTTAAAGATCTGTTTCATGGCATAAGTCAAATAGGAAAGAAAAACATGAGTTGGTCACAAGCAGTGACATGGTGTGATAACATGGTGTCGCGCTCGTTTCTTATGTACATGGTTATCCCCCCTTAGTGTGCCGGAACTCAAAGTAGTCTCCCCTGAGTTGTATTTTGTGTGTATAATTAGACAAGTTAATGATTGATATGTTTAATATGCAGTGCTCTCAGCTATAACCCTAGCTTGATAAGCTTAAGGAAGAAACTTATAATACTGTTTTTTCTTTCAGATGTACTTATAATTTCTGTTTCTTTTTGAGAAATTATGTGCAAGTAATGTAAGCATCAATATCATTAGGCTTTCTTATATGTCAATTTATTCCATACTTCAATGAGGATAAATGTTGAGAAGAAACATTTACTCTTAGCAAGTGTAGAACATATTCATTTCAAGATCTTCCTAATTTTCATAAACTTAATAATAAAATTTTGATTTTTATGTCTGTGAAAAAGAGCTTCTCTGTGAATTACATTTTTTTAAATATTGTGTTTCATTTCAAAGCTGTCAATCTCAGTGGACAGCTGCATTTAATGCACATATCTGATTTTAGTCAACTAAATCAACTTGCAGAGAGTGCTCACACCTGAAGATCCCATGGAGGGCTACGAAGACCCGGTCTACGACGAATCTCTGCTGGAGAAGATCCCTGAGGAGTTTCGCGACTACTCCCTGGATAAGCTCATCCACAATCGCTTGGAGCTTGAACAGTTCCGTCAGTTCCTCAATGCCAACTACGCCAGCATGGACCTGATGTGCTGGATGGAGATTGAGTCATTCAGGAGACTTCCGCACACGGAGGAGAAGAAGAGAGACGCCAAGGCCAAAGACATCAATGCCAAATACCTCAACAAGAAATATTTCTTCGGAGCCAACAGTCCTGCTGGGAAAGAGGGACAAGATAAGGTGATTTTGTAGTTATTTAACAGGGAAATGCAATAGAATTTTGTTGAACGAATGAATGGATGCTTGGGGTTTAACCTCGTACTGAGCAGTCAGTCATGTTTCAGTCATGTGACACTAAGGTGTCATTAGATATGTGAACATACACTGTCTTCTTGTGATGTGGTGAGTCCATGTCGCCAAAGTATCATGCCGAAGACACCAGACATGACACCCTACCCACTCACATAATACTGACACCCGACCAGCCAGTCATATTTCCTTGCTTTAACCTCTCATTGCTGAACGCCAAGCAAGGCAGCAACATTTACCATTTTTAATGTCTTTGGTGTGACCCGTACCGGGTTTGATCAGGTGTCTCGTTCCAGGTGGATGTTCTAACAATAAGGCCAGTGAAGCAGTCGACTTTTGTTCAGCCACCAGAGGGGACTATGCATTTACCTCATGTGTGTATGTCTGTTTGTCAGTCAATCACAAAACAGTTTATGGACTCCAAGCTGTTCATCATACTGAATTGAAACTTGGCATATACCCTCACTTTGCAGAGTTACAGATCAGCTTTGAGTTCTGGGCTGAATTGTGAGTTTTTTTACAGAATAATGTTATTTTTTTTTTTTTTTTTCTTATGCACTGCTTCCAAAATTTTTTTATTCAAAATGTTTCTTTATTCTGAAGTGACATTTGAAACACGGTTTCAGCAAGACAAGTTACAAGTTCAGTTCGAGTTCCCTTTTTCTTTTGTTGTGGATTTTAACATAGATATAGGATACATGTATTGCGAAAGCATGCAATTTCTTCCAGAATACATCAACGGCTACATGAGTGTTGTTGACTGTTTATTATTACTTAGGCAACTACACGAGTGTTGTTGACTGTTTATTATTACCATGGCAACACCAGCAGTGAGTAAATCTGTTCTTTCGAGTTAAACCTGTGACAAATTAGTAAACCCTTATTGGCCATTTACTTGACCACAGTAACCAATGGCTGAGAAAAGAACAGTTGATGCCATGAAAGTGGTTTGCCAAATAAGGTTATGTTGTCCAAAACGCAGCAGTGTAACTAAGGCTATGAAGTCTCCAGTTGCTCTTCATATTACATGTATAGGTGATATTTATCACACCTAATAATTCTGCCTAATTACTGGTACAGAAGACCACAAGGTGAAAAGAGTAATGCATGAATTGCTTAACAGTGGTATTTAGTGTACAACATCGAGAAGTGTTTCTTATTTATTTAAATTTCTGCATCAGTTAAATTATAAATATGATATGAAAAGGGTAAAAAAAATGAGTAACTTGAACTCATGAATTAATTAATATTAGCCTAAAAACATCTGCAAGTGTAACTGATTACTCATGTGTCCCTTAAATTTCTGTAACAGTCACATAATTATTTGACCAGAAAAGGAAAAAAAAATATGAATGATACATAAACTGTCTAAAAGTGGCCTGAAAACCTTTAACAGTGATCTGAAAACCTTTAACAGTGACCTGAAAACCTTTAACAGGTGTCACAGATTACTTATGTATCAGTCAGATGATATATTTGACCAGAAAAAGCAGAGAAAACTGCAGAAGAAAAGTGACTGTAATACGTAAATTATCTAAACGTGGTCGGAAAACATCGACAAGTATGACCAATTATTCTTGTGTCACTCAAAGTTCTGAATCAGTCACATGATATCTTTGAGCGTATAAGTTACAGTGTATTTGTGAAGATAAGTTTGTAACTCTATAAAAGACTCTCGCCAATAACATTTCTATCTTTTCAGTCAAGTCTTGAGTAACAGAGATTATATGTTAATCAAGATTTATTTAGTGTCACACTTTAAAGTGTTTTCATGTTCTGCTGTCTCTTTACATCAAAGGTGAAGAATGAGCGTGAGACTGACTGAAATATATAACATGCAGTCCTAATATATTGTGATTAGAGGAAAGTAAGAAGAGCGTTTTATCAAAACTTGTCAGTTTGACGCAAGCCAGGCGTCCATATCTTTGGGCGTTTAATGTCACATAAAGACCCATGTTAAGGCAACTGAACTCCAACTGTGAAGCAAGCTGGCTAAAGGGGCCATTTTGCAACTCAAAATGTGGTAAAATAAATTGCTACGGGATACTTACATTTGACGCCAAGGTTGAAAGGCAATCTGAAAACTAACATAAAGTATATGTCAGGTGAAAGCACAATTAGATAGTGTCCAGAAAAATAATTTGATATGTTTTTTTTTTAGAATTTTTTGTAAAGAAATTAAATGCATTTGAAACACTGGATTTTGTGGTGGGCCACATTGTGTGACCAGTAACTTCACATCAGATTTTTGCCAATAAATACTCACTTCTAGGCTTCTGTACTCAAAATGCGTACAAATACAACGGTATGAATGCTTTCAGCAAATAGATCTTCAAAATAAGTTATTTCAAGCAAAAATTGCAGATGGGATACACTTAATAATTTGATGTTTTATACACTTTCTATTCATATTGAAAACTCATTATGAAAAAAAAAATAGAAACAATGACATCTTTTTCCAGATAATGTTTAACGATCCTTTAGGACTTTGGTACACCTCAGTTTTGCAAGATGTGCGTCATATTTGGTTTTTTTGTGTTTGTGCCTGTGTGGACTGAATGATACATTTAGCTGCTCCCTTGTAGTTGTAGCCCAAACTTTTAATGAGGTATTTAAAATAAAAATAAGCAGAATGAATTAGTGTTCAGTAGTGAATCAACCCTTCATAACTTTTCTACATTTTGTCTTTAAAGCCACCTCTTTTTTATAATTATTATTATTGTTTCGTTTTTTTTATTTATTTTTTTTTTTTTTGTTGTTGAAGTTTGCAGATGACCCCTTACTGTACTGCGATCACTTAATTTGGACATGTGTATATCCATGTTATATGTTAGACTGATTTTACCTCCAGATGTGCTGGGTGGGACTGTTGAGGTTGGGATGAGGGGCAGGGTAGTTAAGGCATAAAGCAGCCAGGGGCACACAAGCCCTTGTCACTGGGGCCTATAATGTACTGATAACCAGTGAGTTCTGCAGCTAGCTTTGATTCATCAACATCTGACTTTAATTTAAGGCTTAATAGCCAGCAAGGGCTTTGAAGAGTTTATTTTTCTTATTTCCCTGTGGTATAGTTGCTTTAAGATGTTTATACATTTTAACCTCTGTGTGTGTGCTTGATTACTCCAAGGCACTAGACCATATTCATTTTACCTTTTATATAATCGTTTGACAGCTGTGTTACTACAAATATGTTACATCACAAAAATACTTCAGTTCTCATTGGACAGCAACAGTCATGTGGGGTACATGTATATTCCTGTATCCTGCAGTTGATGCCATTTGCCGCTGTTGACTAGGCTATCTCCTTTGTTTGGTTGTGAAAACAATGATATGACTGGAGCAATTCACCAATACATCAGCCTTCTGCACTGAATCAATGCATTTTGCCAGATAAATTTGTTACACAGCTATTCAGTGCCAGGACACAAAAAGTTCTGTAGACTTTGGTTCCAGCCATTTCAATTCTTCCTTATCAGGTTCATCATTTACTGGTAAATAAGAGAATCAACCTATATGTAGACATATCATGATGCCGTGCAAGGCCAGTGACTCAAGAAGAAAAAAACAGAGCATGTAAAAATATTGCTTATGTTTGATCCATTAAACAAAGGGAAAATTTCATCTCTTCCTTATAAGAAAAGACAACACTAGACCATTGTATATATATGCATCAAAAGCGAATCCCTCATAAAATTTAAAATGTATAAATGTACCTTTTTATTTTCATGATATTGTATATCTTAGATATCACAGTTCAAAGTACTGGTAACCAAAATCGTGCACTATGAGAAAATCAAAACTATTGCCATGTTACCAGTTTTATTTATTTATTTATTTATTTTATTGGGGTTTTCACTGTGAGTTCAAGTCCAGCTCTGGCTGGCTTCCTCTCCGGCCATACATGGTAAGGTCTTCCAGTAACCTGCAGATGGTCGTGGGTTTTCTCCCACCATAATGCTGGTTGCCGTCGTATAAGTGAAATATTCTTGAGTACGGCTCAAAACACCAATCGAAAGAAATAAATAAATAAACACTGGGGTTTTACTCAAAACAGGTACCTGTTATCAATTTTAACCAATCAGGTGCAGCCTGAGAATGAATCTGTATCTGCCGATGCTGTTTAGCCATATTTGCTTGAGGTACAAGTCTGATATGACAACGTTTTTCTGGTGGTTTTAGAATGCCCAGAAGAAATTCAGATTAGAAGCTTATTTACCAATTTATCAAGCTGCATCAGAAAAAAATATCTGTGCCTGGCCATTCATGTCTGTTTCCATCCCTCTTCCAAAATAACTCACTTTATAGTATTTGTTGTCTTTTCTTTTAAATAAGCTTTGTCTTGATGTAAGCATGCATGGTGTCAGTTACTTGGTTAAAAATCTCCCAGGCCATTGTCTCTGCACACATGTCAAGCACCTGTCCCCAGGGGACCACCTAGCCACTTATTAGCCATGTGTGTCATACAGATTGTAACCCCACGGAGCATGTGTCCTCAGTAATGATCAGCCTGGTTTGAAGAATGCCTCCACAGATTGCTCCAATTAGACAGACTTTTTTGATATCCTGTACATGAGGTCACTGCCAAGTGATTTAGGGGGTCAGAGTGGATGGAGAGTGAGGCATCATATGGGGTGGGGAGCACTATAGGCCTATAGGAGCACATGTGCTTGACCTGAAAAGAACTGTAATGACAAAGCTGTACAAGTCAAAGTACCCTAGGTGAAGTAAGATTGTTAGAGTTACTTCCCTTGCACTGTTCCTAAGCTTGTCACCCAACAGCATTGTTTTTTCCCAGACACATGTAGATAAAAATGAGAACTGAATCTCAGCTAATAATTGATTTTTTGGACTGTATACTTGTATGTATGTATGTATTTTTATTTTTTTTTCTGAATAAGCAAGAAAGAAATAAATGTTTGTAGTGATGATGTGATTGATAAATTAATTCATTCCCTGGATGACACTCATATTTCATTAGGGAAACATAAACATATGTGTAAAATTTGACACATCTAGTATGGTAGGCTTGATATATAGCTCTACAGACACTTTTCTCTGATATTTGTCTAACATTTGATAAAGCATGACAAGGTGGTTTCACAGATACTTTTATTAATATTCTGCTTGCTCCCAATCTTTTTGGAATATGCATGGCTTGTAAATTACCAGTTTTCGATTGAAAAGCATAGTATATCCAACAAAATCTTACAAAAACCTTTTTTTGGCAGGTGATAGAAGTAGGTGGAGGGTGGGGGAAGCTGCTGGAAGACCGACCCCCAAACCCTGTTCTATTGGAGGCCCAGAAATATGTTCAAGAGAGGCTGGAGAAAAAATGGCTGCCTCAGTTCCTCGCTCTTCCAGAGTTCATGGAGCGTCAGAAACCTGTTCAGACGATGGACAATGTGATAGATGATGTCATCGTTCAGAAACGACACAAGTCCCAGGCTGTGCTTAAGGTACGGCTTGCCTAGGGGGAATCTATGCACCCAGTTGACTGAATAAACATCGTAATGTGTCATCTGCAAATGTAAATAACTAACACAAGTAATTAACATAAGTTCTGCCGAACTAACCCTCAAAAGCAACATATTTAACAGATAATTTTTTTTTTATCTCTACAACTTTATAACAAAATCTAATTACTAATTCCAACTGATATTTCAGAACGAGATTGATTAGTACAAATGAAACAATATAATCCTGAAATTGCTACAGGAACAATTCATCTGAGTAGCTGTACTATTATCATTGTCACTACTCAATAAGCATCATAGAATGGGTCTTTGGTTATACAGAAATGCATATGTGTTTGAGTAAGTTAGCTGACTTCAATAAGTTTAAGGCAAAACATATATGATTAGTAAAACAGAAGTGGTATTTCAGGATCTGGGTTCAGATTGCAGCGACTCTGATCTCAGTGACATGCTGGAGGAACTGACCAGCACTGACCACAGCTCTCAGGTATCCTGTGGACATCTGAATGTTGGACAGATGTGTGTACTATGCTTTAATTTTTTTTTTTGGTTGAATTTCTTTGCCAAGCTCATGTCTTTTAGTTGGAATTTGAACAGATGTCTGCCATGGTCTGATTTTTTAATAAATGTCTTTTGCACTGCTCTCACCACTTTGTTGGATTTTGAACACATCTGTGCCAAGCTCTGATTCTTTTTGTTGAATTATGGACAGATGTCTCTGCTGTGTTCTGATCTTTTTGTTGGATTTTGGACATATGTCTGTGCTGTGCCCAGTTCTTCTTTTATTTTTTAATAGATGTCAGTTCTGTGCTGTGGTCTTTTTTTGTTGGATTTTGGACATATGTCTGTGCTATACTCTGTTTTTTTTTGTTATTTTGGACAGATGTCTGTGCTGTGTTCTGATCTTTTTGTGGGATTTTGGACATATGTCTGTGCTGTGTTCTGATCTTTTTTGTGGGATTTTGGACAGATGTCTGTGCTGTGTTCTGCTCTTTTCGTTGCATTTTGGACAGATGCTTGTACTGTGTTCTAATATTTTTTGTTGCATTTTGGAAAGATCTCTGTGCTCTGATTTTTTCATGTTGGACAGATGTATGCTGTGTTCTTATTTTTTTGTTGGATTTAGGACATATGTGTGCTATGATCTTATCTTTTTTGTCTGATTTTGGACAGATGTCTCTATTGTGCTCTGATGTTTGTTTGTTGGATTTTAGACGGATGTTTGCTTTGCTCTGGCCTTTTTTGTTGGGTTTTGGACAGATGTCTGTGGTGTGCTGTGAAGTGTTCTGTTGGATTTTGGCCAGATGTCTGTGCTGTGCTCTGATCTTTTTTGTTGGAGTTTGGACAGATGTCTGTGCTGTGAATTTTTTTGGTGGATTTTGGCCAGATGTCTGTGCTATGCTCTGATCTTCTTTGTTGGAGTTTGGACAGATGTCTGTGCTGTGAAGTTTTTTGTTGGATTTTGGCCAGATGTCTGTGCTGTGATCTTTTTTGTTGGAGTTTGGACAGATGTCTGTGATGTGAAGTTTTTTGTTGGATTTTGGCCAGATGTCTGTGCTATGCTCTGATCTTCCTTGTTGGAGTTTGGACAGATGTCTGTGCTGTGAAGTTTTTTGTTGGATTTTGGCCAGATGTCTGTGCTATGCTCTGATCTTCTTTGTTGGATTATGGACTGATGTCTGCTGTGCTTTTTTGGTTTTGAATAGATGTCTGATTGTTTAAGCATTGACATTGCTTTGGTGAAGTTTTGTTTATTCATGTAAGTTGTATTTTGGCATGAGCTCTATTTCTGACTACATCTGACTACTAGTCAGATTTGTATATAATACAATATTTTTTATTTATTTTTATTTTTCTTGTTGTTTTTGCACTCGCAGATGCTATTTACATGTATCTGATAACAATCATTATTACCAGACTGTGCATTGCACAGTCTACATTTCAAACATTTTGAGTTTACGACTCAAACTACATTTTTTATGTTCAAATACATAGCATCAAAAATCAAATAACTACAATTTTCTATTCCTTAATTATGTTGCTTTTCAACTCTTGATTATTATGTTATTGCTGAACCATCATGTAAAAAATTTATTTGCTTCCATACATGAACTAGGTTCTATTTTTGACAGGCTTGCAAATGTGAAGGCTTCGTCTGAATTAGGTTATTTCCATAAAATTGACCGGATATTCTATATTTATGGCTAAAATACATGTAGAAAAGCCCCACCCATTTAAAATCTAAGTATAACATGCCATTTTTTTATCATTGCGATTAAACAGCCTGCGTTGCACATGTTTTTTAAATGATAATTTTCACAGATGAAATGAGTGACATGTCTTAACCATACGCCTGTTTGTTTTCATCCTAGCCCCACACTTCTGAAGGCTGCAAATTGATTCCGCTGACAATAATTGGCCATGCGATCTAAAGATTATGTCTGTTAAGTAGATGATGGCTGTTATCTGCAGACTTTTCCATCTCTGCCCTGTTTCTGTTTAGACAAGCCAAGACATTTTTTCTCCCAGCCACTCTCTCTCCTTCCTAGCTTTGTTTACAGGAACTCTTCAGACTAAGAAAAACATGAAAGGTCCTTGGAAAACCAAATTCTCTGAATTGTTCCTTGATTAGAGGCTGAAACATGTCAGCAGGAAGCCTATAAACTGTGATTTACATCTTGTCAGACCCAAGATGTCACAAAACATACCAGAAAGCCATCAAAACACTTGTTGTCATGGCAACATGATATGGTCTCTGAGACTTGCACTACTGGAGATTTTTTGTTTTTGAAGGAGTTTTGTCTGAATTGTGCTGTTCAGCTCAGCTTGTCAAGTAGACCTTTTTGTAAGGCTGGCAGACAACATATTACTCATTCAGAGTTACACATCTTTTTGAATATTTTGAAATATTCTGAGAGAACTACGAGTGTAGAGAAATAATTTGCATAGCTTTATGTGGGCCTGTTATATACAGTCCCAGGTTTTATGAAGCTAGCACCTTTAAAGACGCAGACAATTAATTTTAAATGTCATTGTCATGATAATGCAGTAATTGCAAAAAAAAAAAAAAAAAAAAAAAAAAAAAAAAAAAAATACAAGAAGGAATATAACAAGTTTAATGATTAAAATTTTGACATAAGTCTGAGCCTGGGCCTGATCAGAAAATTTGTAAACGTGTTACACAACTTACCTACATGTGTACACACGTTAGTTGTGTGTACACAACTTAGCTACTTGTGTACACACATCAGTTGTACGTACACAACTTAGCTACATGTGTACACGTGTCAGTTGTACGTACACAACTTAGCTACATGTGTACACACATCAGTTGTACGCACACACCTTAGCTACATGTGTACACACATCAGTTGTACGTACACACCTTAGCTACATGTGTACACACATCAGTTGTATGTACACAACTTAGCTACATATGTACACACATCAGTTGTATGTACACAACTCAGCTACATGTGTATACACATTAGTTGTATGTACACAAATTAGCTACATGTGTATACACATTATTTGTATGTGAAGAATTGAGTGGTGAAACTGATTTCAGTTTGTGTTAATTCAAATTTCTTTGCTTTATGAGAGTTCACATTTCTATCCTAGTTTAATGGTATGAAGTTTTTTTATTTACTTTCATTATTCTTGATGTTTCCTTGTCATGTGTATGTAAACACAGTGTGCTTTTGTCATGTAAATTTGCTTTTATTTATTTATTTATTTATTTATTTATTTGATTGATGTTTCATGCCATACCCATGTGCATTTGTACAATAATTTACCAACAAAACATGAATTTTGACAACACAATCATGGTGTGCCTTAATTTGGGTTCTGATAGATGTATCTTACTTTACTATTCTGGAGCACTGTACTACTTATACTCCATGTATGTATGTGGGCTTAAGTATACATGTGCCGTATGTGGATAGGTCTGTCAGCAACCTGCGGATGGTCGTGGGTTTCCTCCGGGCTCTACCTGGTTTTCGTTATGGTCACCATAACGCTGGCCACCGTCGTATAAGTGAAACATCAGTCAGGTAAATAAATCAAATATACATGTGGACAAGGATGGAATGGATCAATAACTGGTAGCACTAATCTCCTCCACTGATTTTTTTTAGATAATCCTAATCTTAATCTTTATCTTTATCTTTAAATTATTAAGAATATATATAAAAGGAGCCAGATGAGAATCTTTGGAGGAATCATGATTACATTATATATTGGTAAAATAAGATTAGCGAATCAAGATACAATTAAGAACAACAAAAGTGTTTCTTTTTTCCATATTACAGAACAGTTGAGCGACTATTTGAAATTTCATCCATGTATCAACTGATGTGCTTGACTTCACACTTGCTAATGACTGTGGCCCCGTTACGTATTAAAATGTTCCAGATGTTGGAGAGTCGCTGGGTGACATCATCTGGTGACATCATGACGTTCCGCAAGGCTCTCCTCAACCCTATCACGTCCCTACAGTTCCGACGCTACATCTCTATCAAAGGCGACAGCTTAGAGAATGATGTACTCTTCTGGCTGGAGGTTCAAAAGTACAAGGTGATTTTTGACATTTCTGACGTAGACTCGTTTAGTGTATTATGTTACTTCGTAGGTGATTTATGCACTGGTTGTAAATTATGTCACTGGTGTGATGGCGATCAGGTGTTTCGGGTGACAGGACGGTGTCGAGTCTTCTGGAAAACTGGGCCTCTTGCTGGATAACTGACAAACATTCTGACAGACACACGTCTAAGATGGTCATCATTTCTGGATCAGATGATGTCAGGAACACAAATTAATTGATTCAGCACCTGAGATCGGAAATGTAGCACTGTTCTTGCTAGAAATATGTCAGGTGAAGCATTGAAGATAGAAGGACAAGAGATGTAACTTTATTTAGATTATCGAGTTTGAAAGTGAGGATGTATCTGGACATTTTGTCAGATACATCGTTTCGTTGATTTACGTGAAGAATGAAGAATTTATTAGGAAAGACAATCTATCTTTAGGAACTTTTATCTAAAGTAAATAGCGGTAAGTTGAAGGACAAAAGATACATGAGGATTAATCAAGATGAACTTTTAAAGTAGAGCACATTTTACTCTAGTAACATAATTTTTTTTACAGATAATTTATCTTCATGTGCATTTAGCAAAGACCATTAGCAGTAAATAGTTTAGGATTTTTTAGCCTATATGTATTATATTATTATTATTATTAGAAATATATACCTTTATGTAGAGGTAAGATTTTCGGCAAAAATTCTTATTCGCTGATGAAATCAAATTTTTTCAATTTGCCAAGAATAGAATTACCTTTCAGTAAATGTCAGACTCATGCTTGTATTAATTATAGTGGTAAAATGATTGAAAAAGTTCTAAATGCATTATGAATTGCAGTTTGAGTTTGAAGCCTAACACAAAGTGTATAGGCTGGTTTTTGTGAATATTTGATAATTATTTGGGCTGTCTTAAAATATTGCAAAAAATTTGATCGAATTTGCATTGATTGATGTAATGCACACAAAAAAGTGTTTGGAGTAGTCTCTTTAATGTCACTTTAATGTCTGTGTGTTGTTTTCTTCTCGTTTACCAGGAATTACACCACACAAACACAGACGACTCCACGCTTCTCCACAAGATCAATGCCATCATCAACTGTTTCTTGGATTCTCCCATCCCGCCCAGCTTACAGGTAGACATCCCTCAGGAGACGGCCGATAAAATCATCGACAGGAAGTACGAAAAGGGGCCATACCTGTTCAGAGATGCTCAGGTAAGGTTTGACAGATTATGTCCTTGAACAAGTCATGTTCACTCACGTCCTGTCCCCATTTAATGAGTTCATATAACAGTTTGCATCATGTTAATTTTCATTTTGAGACACTAAACCTTCCACTCATGAACTGAATCAAACTCTTTTGGTGCACCTCTTCAGTTCTCTTCAAGCAAAGTACAACTGAGATACTTATTTGAATATCAACAACTTATAACCTAGCATGGTAATAAAGATTTGGATACTGCTTTCATTCATTCATTCATCCATTCATTCATTCATTCACCCTGAGCATTTCTTGTTTCCTGCCAATATACTGAAAATTCTTTACTGCATCTCTTAATTTCGTATTGTATATGCTTTCTTAGTTCTTTAATGGTTTGCGTTGAACATTGTGTTGGGAATTGGACTTAATTTTTGATCTTATAATAGGAACATTGTTCTGGAATGTTCACTTTGCCCGAGGACTTGTATACGAATGTCTGTTTTGACACCAACATGGCCTGATATCACTGATCAGCCCTTACCTGAATGAGGCTTATGTACACGTACCTAAGGAGTAGTTCGTAGAATATAGCATTGTTCAGTGAGGCTGTTTAAAGTGATTAAAGCTCATTTTTAATAAACTGACACTCCATGGGCCAGGAAGACTGGTGATAAACTTAAAATCAACGACTGAAAACTCATGCTCAGGAGGACACAGAGAATTAAACATATAAACATGTTAATATAGAGTCAAGGAACATATATCCTGACTATTTTGGAACTTTGTCAGAAGTGCACTCATGAAGCTTCTGTTATGAAGTCCAACTTTCTTTTTGCTTTGGAGATTTGTTTATGGCTGGCGAAATAGTGACTCATTTCCTTGTTATCCATAGGTTGATTTTTAACATGTCATCATTCATTTTTTTCCTGTGCTTTCAGCTGATTGTATTCAGGGTGCTGTTTTCCCACTGGAACGAATTTTGTGAATATAGAACAAATTTAGCTCCAGACAAAGTGTTACCAACGATAGAGCGCCAGAGACGGCGCGTGAAGAAGAAGGAACGCGAGAGACAGCAACGGCTAGAGGAGCAGAGAGAAAAGGTGCGTGTGCTAGCATTGAAATTGTTACGCTCCTCAGTATGGACAGGTAAAACCGAAAGGTAATGAATCAGGAACATAAAACAATGGTGAAAAAGACAGAAAATGTGCCAATAAAATGCCTTGGCAATTTCATGCAGGATGACAATTTGACAAGAAAAGGTCTGTGTTCAGACTGCAACATCAAGATTTGTTATATTGCTTAGTACACACAGGTGAAATTCAAAGGTAATGAATCAGGGACATAAAAGACTGGTGAAAAAGAAAAAATGTGGTTATAAAATGTCCTGGCAATTTAACGCAGGATAACAATTTGACAAGAAAAGATCTGTGTTCAGACTGCAACATCAAGATTTGTTATATTGCTTAGTACACACAGGTGAAGTTCAAAGGTAATGAATCAGAGACGTAAAACACAGGAGACCAAGTGAGAAAATGGGACAAGAAAATGATCAAGTCGTCTGACACAGGGTGTCATCCAAATTGACAAGGAAAGATGTGTGTCCCGATGGCAACATTGTTATGCAAGAGATATTACAAAAAAATCTTTTGGTAGTTTGGCCTAATTTTTAACAAATCCAAAATTAAAAGGTGTCTTTTCTGATTGCTTCATGTTCATCAGAATCTCTATGGCTGAGTGCAAAAGGTGACTGAGAAAGTTGCATGATCAGGGATAAATATAAAAGTGAGAAAGTGTTGTCAGAAACATTCAGACAGTTTGACCAGATCTAATATGACAGGGGATGACAGAATAATTGACAAAAAAAGGTGTGTGTCTGTGGCAAAATCTCCACTGCTGAGAGTGAACGAGGAAGATCATAAGGACAAATCAGTGAGAAAATGTAAAAATGTAAAGCCATTTGCACCACCATTCAACCGCTTATTGTCACTAAGGCACCACCATGAACAGTGAGAGCATGGAAATGTACACATTCACTGTCAACGGCTTGGTTTTTAACAATCTGAACATATTTGATTGTCTTTGTTCACAGCAAATCTTAAAGCGGAAGGTATGTTAGTTGTGGAGTAGAATTTAGTCCGTAGTCTTTGCATGTATACGTAATTGAACACTTCTTTCCTCACTTTACAACTACTGTTGAGTTGTATTAATCTATATATTTATGACTGTTATATCTTGTAGACCTTTCTGCTTGCTATTGTGATTGATAAAATATGCATGTAGCTTGCTTTCTCAGCCTTTTGTTTGTAGTTCTCTTTCATTTTTATCCTTCTTAGCTTTGTCTTTTTCACTGTTGTGTCAGACTCCAGGAATCTCCACATGCGTTTGTTACTAGGTGTGTAAAACTCCAGGAATCTCCATGACTTTGCTACTAGGTGTGTAGATCTTATGGAATCTCAGAATGTCTTTGTTACTTGGTGTGTAGATCTTATGGAATTTCCAGGTGTCTTTGTTACTAGGTTTGTAGAACTCATGGAATCTTCAGATGTTTTTGTTACTAGTTGTGCAGAGCTCATGGGATTTCCAGATGTTTTTGTTACTAGGTGTGTGGAACTCCAGGAATCTCTACATCTTTGTTACTAGCTGTGTAGAACTCATGGAATCTAAAGATTCTTTGCCACTGGTGTCTAGAACTCATGGAATATCCAGATGTCTTTGTTACTAGGTGTGTAGAATTTCTAGATGTCTTTGTTAGTATGTATGTAGAATTCATGGAATCTTCAGGTGTCTTTCTTGGTTACTAGCTGGGTAGATCTCATGGGATTTCTAGACGTCTTTGTTAGTATGTATGTAGAATTCATGGAATCTTCAGGTGTCTTTCTTACTAGCTGGGTAGATCTCATGGGATTTCCAGACGTCTTTGTTAGTATGTATGTAGAATTCATGGAATCCCCAGATGTCTTTGTTACTATATAGGTGTGTAGGGCTCATGGGATTTCCAGATGCCCTTGTTAAGACATGTAGAACTCTTCAGGTGTCTTTCTTCGTCATTAGCTGTGTAGATCTCATGGGATTTCGAGATGTCTTTGTTACTGGTTTGTATACCTCAAGAAATCGCCAGATGTCTTTGTTACTAGCTGTGTAGAACTCATGGAATCTCCAGATGTCTTTATTACTAGCTTCGTAAAACTCCATATTATTGCTAATATTTAGAACTCATGGAATCTCCAGATGTCTATGTTACTGGTATGTAGACCTCATGAAATGTCCAGTTGTCTTTGTTACTAGGTATTCAGACCAACTCCTGGAATGCTATTTGTCAAAATAACTTTAGACATGTAGAAACTGAAACATGAAGGACAGACTCGAGCACTCACAACTCAGAATGCTGTCTTTAATGATGTCAAGCTCATTTAAGGTTATTATTTATGTAAGTATCAGATCAATGAAAATCTGTGACCATAAAGTCACACCAATTTTAATTGTTGCTTTACGGGTAGAATTTATTTTTCCTCCGTGTAGGATCAGGGTAGAAAAACAGAACAGAACTGCGTGCTGGAAAAAGTCTTGAAAAACAGGAAAAATCTTAAACATCAAGATGGGACATAATAAAGAGGTGGATTTTCAGTTTCATTTTTATGCCGTTTTTGGATGTTTACATCATCAGAAAGTCTTGAAAAACAGGAAAAATCATTAGCATCAAGATGGGACATAATAAAGAGGTGGATTTTCAGTTTCATTTTTATGCCGTTTTTGGATGTTTACATCATCAGAAAATCTTGAAAAACAGGAAAAATCATTAGCATCAAGATGGGACATAATAAAGAGGGGGATTTTCAGTTTCATTTTTATGCCGTTTTTGGATGTTTACATCATCAGAAAGTCTTGAAAAACAGGAAAAATCATTAGCATCAAGATGGGACAAAATAAAGAGGTGGATTTTCAGTTTCATATTTATGCCATTTTTGGATGTTTACATCATCAGAAAATCTTGAAAACAGGACAAATGATAAACATCAAGATGGGACAAAATGAAGAGGTGGATTTTCAGTTTCATTTTTATGCCATTTTTGGATGTTTACATCATCAGAAAATCTTGAAAAACAGGAAAAATCATTAGCATCAAGATGGGACAAAAGAAAGACGTGAATTTTCAGTTCATTTTTATGCTGTTTTTGGATGTTTGAACACCAAGGAAAACTGGTGTCAGCAAATAACATTAGAGTTCTTGCCGGAAATTGGGTCACAACTGAGTGAATTCTGCATGCAGCTGTCACAATAGTGTTCTCAGTGACAAGTCTGTAACATAAAAACATAAACTGTCTGGTAGCTGCAGGCTTCTCTGTACATCAGTCTCTCTCAAATAGACCTGGGCTTATATTTATTGAATGTCTTAAGATATGTCTAAATTCTAAATTCATGGGTACCATTAAAATATTTGAAAGTTTGATTTCAAAATTTGTACGCTGATTTTTTTACTGCAAAAAAATTTGAGTTCTTCCCTGCTCTGAGTTTGGCTTTTAAAGCACAGACATAAAACTTGAGTTTGCTCGACAAATACGAGCCCTGTAGTTTAAATAATTTATGCACATATATCTTGTCCGAACCTCATTGATTATCTGCTAGTTTTTCCCAGGTAATATTCTTCCATATTCATCCTCAGAAGGTAGTATTTTTCCTAATGGTAAAGTATGTAGTTTTTGTACTGGTTACTGTCATTGCTTTTTGAGGACAAACCCTGGAAAATCAGGGTATTTAAAAGCCGTGAAATTGAGGTCACGGAATTAACCTGAGAAACTGTTTACAGTTTGCTGACAAACTCAGGTGAAATGTGCTGTCTAAAGTTTTTGAAATTCCTTAATATACTGTTGTGTATATGTGTAAGATCGACAATTCAGCTGACTATGGTTGTTTTACATCACTTCAGAGTTGAACATGTCTAAAATTAATCCAGGCTGGTATATACCCTGATTTTTCAACTTTTTCAACTTTTCCAACCACCTGTGCATCTAATAGTTTGAAACAATCTCAGAGAATTATGGAATGTAGAGAAATAATTTGCACAGTTTTATGAAGCCTGAATCTTCAGTGACACAAAAAAATATTTTAGCGTCATTTTGCATCGTAATTGTATGCATAAATTCAACTGCAAAAAAGTGCTAACGAGATTAAAAATGTTGAAGTTTTACAGTAAACACATTTACCAGTAGTACACCAGGCTGTCTCTCACCGGTCCCATTACCATGGAGAATAATGTAGTTCTTACCATTATGTGTTTATAGTCAGCCTAGCCTAAGCTACATGTAACTACATGTGTTTACTGTAATTCTTCAAGCTTTTTACATATTTGCAAGGTGTTTATTTAAACATATTCTGAAGGCATTACTCTGTGTAGACTGATAAAACTGTACTTTTTGTAAAATTGGCCTCTGTAGTTTTGTCTCCAAAATCTCAGTTATTAATATGTTTAAGAAGGTTGAGGAATTAGAGAAATTAAGAAAACGGTGAGTTACATGCGGAGCCCTATTTCACCGAATGCGTGGTGTGTAAAAATGAGCTATAAATTTATACTTTTTATGCTAACACTTAAGTTTTTCTGATAAGAAATTAATCAAATTTCAGGAAAATCTCCTAAGTGCGTTATCCTATCTGGTGGATAAATCTGTCAGAATCCAGCAAAATGTGTCACTACATGGACAAGAGTTTTTCCTCATGCCCAATTAAAAATCATCCAGTTCTGTCCGTTAAGTTTTAGTGTATCTTATATCGGTTTTGTTGTCTTTTAGTTGACTTGTTCGCTCTCCTCATATGTGAATATACATGTATATGCTATTTTAACTTTAATGCATGTCTTCTATTCTGACATTTTCTGTGGACCCCACATTGTCGCTTGCTGTAGTTTTCGCAAAGTTTAAACAAATGCTTTTTTTAGTGAAAATTTCTGTACCATCATAGTATTTTTGAAAAATTATTCAAAGGAAACTATTTAAGAAGTTGGCAGTACGAACGCTGAAGGCACAAGTCTTAATATACCTATGCATAGTGGATCACTTTTCTGAAACTTCTTTGAAAATACTATTCAGTGAAGGAAAGGTATGTTCCATTTAGTGTTGATAATTGTATAAAATATGATTGTGTAAAATGTGATTGTATAAAATATGATTGTATAAATATGATTGTATAAAATATGAATGAATAAAGAATAGGATTAGTCAGTTTACAAGGTGTCACAGTAATCATCAAAACACACTGTAATACTGTGTAGGTGATTTGTTTATGACATGCCCCTGCGATTTCGAAATTTATATTCAAACTTGACAATCAGTCAGTTTCCATAGATTTGGCTGATTTTATCTTGTGTGTATATTTTCTCCTTCATCAGATAACTCGGCGTCATTGGTACATTTTTTTCTTCTAATTAATGATATTGAATATTAATGTTTATGGCTCATTTATATAAAATGTAATTCTGTAAATGTTTTTGTTTTTTTAATTGATGGTACATGTGCGTACATGTAACAAAGCATGAGTGTCATGGTTTACCTGAGTATTCTTTAGTTATCTAGATTTAAGGCTCTTCTTAGAAGCTAAATTCATGTAACTATATAAATTATCTTCATTTCTTTAGATGTATGAGTTGGGTGGATGAATCGATCAATCAGAATCAAGCAAAATCTGTCACTTTAAAAAAGCTAAACTTTAGTTGAAACCATACTTTATGCTTAGCCTCCATAAATCTCCCGGTATACCATTTCAGAAATAACTAGCCTGTAGCTAGGGTGGTGTACTTTTAGTCTGTCTATCTGGTGTTATACAGTATGAGATGTGTAGCCTACATGTTTCTTCCCACGGCATGTCTTAAAGCTCTACCCTGGGTTGTTGTGGGTCTGTACAAGCTAAGAGAAGAGGCAACCTGAGAAGGGCTTGGGAAGGGGATATGGTAGCCTGGTTATACTTGTAGGGTCGGGCAGGGAGCTGTAAGCCAACTGAGGCTGATAAATTCTGATGAGGAGTTGCCGTGTAAATTACACCACTTAAGTAACTAGAGACGGAGAAAACCTTTCTGGCTTTAGAGGTATACACCTTCCTGTGGTGTTCCACCAGTCTTTGTGGGGAGAGCTCCATGGTACGGTAGTGCTTGGGTGAAGACATCCCTATAACCAGCTCCTGGCTGGCGCACTCTGTTCCTACAATCTCTGGGATTTTTACCTTTGTGCTGTTTGTCTGTTTACTGTAAACAGGAGGCCGCTAGACGTCAAGCTCTTGGATTACCTTTAGAAGGGGATTACGATGAGCCGGATAATTTCCACGATCCGTTCGCAACGAAGGCGGAGGGAAGCGAGGTGGGAGATGATCCAGGATCTGCCGCAGGGAAGGACAGTATCTCGTGGACATACTCTCAGTACATGGCTGCTCTCCAGGCCGAAGACATACTAAATCACCTGGATGAGAGTTCGTTAAGCTCGTTCACTGAAACAGGTATATATCTCTTAATTAATGAAGTCACCATCAGTAAAAAAAAAAATTCTCTTAATTCTAACCATCATCTGAACCAGGTGCATTTTGTTTGTCGTGTTAAGCACCTGCAGTAAACAAAGTAAATCAAGCAGTGTAGGAACATGTTAATACTAAACCACATCTCCATCTAAATTATACCACCCTCTCCTAAAACCCTCTGTAGAGCTCTGTGTCCCTCTGTGGAACATATGTACCCAATCAAGACTAGACTATTCACTCATCACCTCTCATACCATGAGTTCATCCATCTCCTTGGTTACTGTAACACCCACTGGCCCAGAATGTTACCAGGAGCTGTCCATTATGCCATGAAGGGGAGACGGGTTCGATTTGGCTGGATTGCATATCTATTAAATTATAAATAAATGCAAGTCTTTGAAGGCAAAACTTGCCATCGTCCATAAATAAACCTACCATGTACAATTATGAAACCTCTTGGTTGAGTATATCTTGTCTGCTTGCCATTGACTTCTGGCGTAGCCATTTTGCTATCAATGGGCCAAGATATCTTATCCCCCAATTTTCCAAGGGTATTAATCTTGACATAAGTTACGAGTTACGATAAATATAGCGGTAGTTAAATAGCATGATAATGTTATTTGTCCTGTTCAGATTTGGTAAGCATAAAATATGAGCTTTTAAGCATCACAGCCCGGCATGAGAAATTAAAGTACAGCTATACTATGTACATATTGCCAGTCATTTGGAGTTCATTTATAGTGTAAACTTAAATGTTAGATCCCAAGAGAAGCTTTGGGTACAGCTGTACTTGATGTCACCAACATTTTTAGTACATGTACAAATTAATTCTTCTGGGATTTTTTGGATATCTGGTCTGCCCTCTTTTTAACCAAAACACAAGTAATTCTAATACAGGAATCTAATATGGCTTTCTCTTTTCTCACACTTAAAACACTGAGAAAGAAACATAATCTATGCTTTTAGCACTAGTAATATCTGTTCAAAAAAATCAGAAGATTTAGCTCCAATGCTACAATATGGGAATTCTTCTGGGTTTTTTTTTTGGATATCTGGTCTGCCCCCTTTTTAACCAATACACAAGTAATTCTAATACAGGAATCTAATATGGCTTTCTCTTTTCTCACACTTTAAACACTGAGAAAGAAACATAGTCTATGCTTTCAGGTGGACTAATATCTGTCCGCAAGAAAAAAAAAATCCCAGAAGAATTAGCTTGAATGCTACAGTATGGGTATACAAGATTTGTTTGATTTGTTTTTAATGTTGTACACAAGAATATTTCACAACAGCAGCCAGCTTTATGATAGATGGAAAACTCCTTTGTGCTTTGCTTTTGAGTTGTGCTTTTGGGCCATAGTTCTTATTCCAGGTGCCCATGGCATTATTATGTTCCCCATGGCATTATTATATTTCCCATGGCATTATTATGTCCCCACTGGCATTATTACATTCTCTGTAGATCACATAGGCAGGCCACATAGGCAGCATGCTGTAGATTTGTGGAATGTGGCCTTTACCTTGTCCCCCATCCACCACACTTATCAGGATACAAGACTTACTGATCTCTCCAGCACATGGGTACAAGGTGCACAGGTCAGTTCATTACCCTCCTAGACAGCTGGTTGTAATCAAAGGGCGATGGGAAGATTGGGGCTCCACGGGGACCCCCCTTAACCAGCGGAAACTAGCTTTATCTCCCCACTTAATTTATGTTCCATTAAAGGTGATCTTTGGCAGGTGTTAGTTTTAAGGCACACCATGGTGAGTCTTATCTGTGGTAAATCCACCTGGAACTTCAGTAAGTTATCAATGCGAATGGGGCTTATCACAACCATTAATGTGTATATGCTGGTCTACAATCAGAGGTAAATGTGTACACACTCTTAATGCCTTTTCTTTACTCACCCCGCAGGGAAAAGAGTTTTTTGTCCAACAGTGTGGTTTAAGTATGGTAGGTGAGAATTTACTGTGTAAATATGTACACCAACAAGCACATGCAAAACTCCACCAAATATTTGGGGATATTTATACTTTTTTGTGAAGCCCTGAAATAAGCCCCCATCCAACCAATGTAGTTTTGTCTCAAAAGTCAAATTAAAACGCCCATAAACTGCAAGGAAAGTTGCTCTTCCATATGCGAAAAGTTGAGAAACTAGGGTATAAGATAGGGTATTAATAATTGTTTTCTTTTGGTCTTTTTGGTAACAATATGTGTAAATTATTTTTGGTTGTTAATGTTTGTGGTATGTTACCAATATTCAAGATGTGTATAATAAAGGACCTGTGGTTCAAAAGTTTAAACAGAGTTACAGTTTGATACCACTCTCATCGGCAGACTAATCAGATATAGAGACAGATATCATAAGATGTTTGTCTTGTTCTTGCCCAAGATAATGCTCATTTTACCTTATTCTGAGAGCTCATTTTACCTTATTCTGAAAGTTCCAGTGATCTTACGGAAGTGTTTCAAGGTTTGTGTTGAACCACTGAAAAACGTTTCACTAGCAAAAGCAATATTTTCCAGACGTTTAATTTGGCTCTAAAGATGCTTTTTTTATTAAAGGCAAATTTTTAGGGCAATAACAGTAATTCCATCATAATTGTTAAATTAAAGAAGAAACTTAAAATGTTCTGATTAAAAACTATGAAGAATTTTCTTTTAAAAACCTGGACTTCCAGTGCAAGTGGAAGGTTATACAGGCTATTAAGAATCTTATCAAGATAGGGACAGTTCTGATATTAACAGACTTTTGGCATTGGATGTCATGCATGAAACAATTCAGAACACAAAACGCATGCCAGGACAGTGTCACTATCAGGCAGTGTCATCCTACATATGGCAGTGTCACCCTACATATGGCAGTGTCATCCTACATATGGCAGTGTCATCCTACATATGGCAGTGTCACCCTGCATATGGCAATGTCATCCTACATATGGCAGTGTCACCCTACATGTGGCAGTCTCATCCTACATGTGGCTATGTCATCCTACATATGGCAGTGTCACCCTACATATGGCAGTGTCACCCTACATATGACAGTGTCATCCTACATGTGGTAGTGTCATCCTACATGTGGTAGTGTCATCCTTCACGTGGCAGTGTCACCCTACATATGGCAGTGTCACCTTCCTACTGTTCGTGTCTTCCTGCATGTGGCAGTGTCATCCTGCATGTGGCAGTGTCATCCTTCACGTGGCAGTGTCACCCTACATATGGCAGTGTCACCTTCCTACTGTTCGTGTCTTCCTGCATGTGGCAGTGTCATCCTACATGTGGCAGTGTCATCCTTCATGTGGCAATGTCACCCTACATATGGCAGTGTCAGCCTCCTACTGTGTCATCCTACATGTGGCCGTGTCATCCTACATGTAACTCCATGTCATCCTATGGCATTGTCATCCTATGGCAGTGTCATCATCTGTCAATGTCATCATCAAACAGTGTCATCACATGTCCTTATTACCAGACAGTCATATTTAGGCATTGACATCATCTGTCAGTGTTTTCTGTAGGCAACATCATCATTACACGGTATCATCATAAAAAATTGTCATTAACAGATTTATATACTATTATCAGGCTGTTTCATGTGTCATCATCAGATAATATTGTCATCAGCCAGTCTTATCCTCAAGTAATGTCATATTCAGACAGGTAAAGAATGCATTAATTCCATGCATGCCTCACACAGTGATGGCATTACAGTACAGGTCATGCAATATTTCGATGGCATTACAGTACAGGTCATGCAATATTTCGATGGCATTACAGTACAGGTCATGCAATATTTCGATGGCATTACAGTACAGGTCATGCAATATTTCGATGGCATTACAGTACAGGTCATGCAATATTTCGATGGCATTACAGTACAGGTCATGCAATATTTTGATGGCATTACAGTACAGGTCATGCAATATTTCGATGGCATTACAGTACAGGTCATGCAATATTTCGATGGCATTGCAGTACAGGTCATGCAATATTTCGATGGCATTACAGTACAGGTCATGCAATATTTCATAGTCTGGCCATCATACAGATCTGCTTCAGAGTCACATGCTGAAGACATCAGATACAAAGACTTTCATAATTCATGCTGACTTATATTCTTGACCTGTCATGTATTTGACATTTATGGATAAGGAATGCCTCAGGGTGATGTTTCCCTTGATGTATGAGTTTTCTGGAGGGGCAGGGATAAGGTCTGTGGGGTAAGGGGAAATGATAAATGGTCTTCTGGGATGTGATTGGTTAAACAACGCCAGGTCAACTTGTAAAACTACAGCTGTACCCATGTTCAGCCCTCATCAGTCCAAATGTTCTCACAAAGCTGTGCTGCAGTGAAGACATATATAAACTGTGTTGGCTGGAGAAGACTCATAAGTAGCTTTAGTCATGCTTTCCATGGGGAAAAATCTAGGCTATTGAATCAGCTGTTGTGGTGCCAACAAAGTCCCCTCGGAAAACATCTGGTGAAACACTTGACTCGCCAACTATGCTGGTTATGTAGGACAGTTCTTCTTAACATTACAACCACAGTTTTCGGCTGATTTGGGCGTGGGTGAGTTGGGCATCCTCTGTGCTCTTTAGACTCAACTACTGACCGGCTTTCCCCCCCCCCCCCCCTTTCTCCGTCAATTCTGTTATCTACCACCTCTGGAGGCTGGCATTCCCTCTGTTTTCTTCTCATTAAATATTGCTCCGCACTCCTTGAACACATCCTAGGCATTCCAGGTAGTCTTGGCTTTTATCATACTTCAGTGGGCAAAGGGAATCCCTGCCAGACAAAACTGTCAGAAAACACACGCACACACACTGCTGCAGCGTCGATGATGAGAGTTGTTGCAGTCTAAATGTACAGACAGAAACTTTACTGTATATATGATGACTTTCCAGTAAAGACAGTTGAATGCTTTCATGTAAAGTTTTTTTAAGTGAACTATAAGATGCTCCAACTTAAAATCTTACTTTTATTTGATGGCTGGACAAAAAGCAACTTCCACTGAAAAATTTCACGATTTTTTTTTTTATAGAAATATATGCTTTTGACAGGATGTGACAGGAGTTCTTGCATGTGATCCACTGCATGACCATTGGCAAGTTTAATGCTCACAAACTTTCTGCTGTGTTAAGTACCTAAACATAGATTTGCTGGCCATATTGTTCGATTTAATTGATTTCTTTGATTGTCTCCCAGCAACCTGCAGATGGTCGTGCGTCGGGGTCTGCCTGGTTTCTTCCCACCATAATGCTGGCCGCCGTCATATAAGTGAAATATTCTTGAGTACGGCGTAAAACACAAATCAAATAAGTAAATAAATAAGTTTATTTGATTGTGTTTTATGCAGTACTCAAGAATATTTAACTTATACAATGGCGGCGAGCATTATAGTAGGAGAAAACTGAACAGAGGCCGGGGGGAAACGCGCAACGATCTGCAAATTACTGGCAGACCTTTCCACCTACAACCAGGGAGACGGCGTTTACTGCCATAAGAATGCCGTTGACCATTTATTGTCGCAAAGGCCTTTACAAACAGGGAATCATTGAATTTCCTGTCCATGGCCAGGATTGAAACTGTACCTTTTTTGCCATGTGGTTAGGGGTTGAGCACTATTACACTGTGAAGATTTTACTATAAAGGTTAAAAAGCAGAGTGCTTTTTGAGTCTAAAGTATTTGTATTTATTTATTTATTCGATTGGTATTTTACGCCGTACTCAAGAATATTTCACTTATACGATGATGGCCAGCATTATGGTGGGTGGAAACTGGGTAGAGCCCGGGGAAACCCATGACCACCCGCAGGTTGCTGGCAGATCTTCCCAGGTACGGCCAGAGAGGAAGCCAGCATGAGCTGGACTTGAACTCACAGCGACCACATTGGTGAGAGACTTCTGGGTCATTACGCTGCGCTAGCGCGCTAACCAACTGAGCCACAGAGGCCCTTAAAGTATTTGTAGATATATAACGAGTAGTCCCTGTAGCCCTTAAGAGTACATTGTGCCCAGAGTAGGGCATCTTACTCCATTTGACTTGTTCTGCAAGCTGTTTATAGGAATTGTTTTTTCCACTTACAGTACAGCTGCATCATAACCCTAAAGCCGCCACCAATCATGGCCAGACAATAAGTGTATCATACGCGGGCCATACACGAACCCTATGTGGGCCATGGACTGACAGTGAACTTGTCAGCTGTTACCCTCTAAGTATCATCCGGGCATCATATGCGGATGATGGTTGGATCATGGCGCCACGATCGGCGTATGAATTGTTGATATGCCGGAAAACGACACCTGATAATGATAATTACCTGATCACGATATGTCCATCATACTTGGATCGTCCACATATGATACGCATTTGACCACATTGGCCGTAGAATTTAAGGTTAGGATCCGGCTGTTCTGTATAACTCTTAAATTTGATAATTACTGTAAGTCACAAAGCTACAACTTGCATAATGTTTTGTAATCGGAGTGACAATTCCATTTAAGATTTTTGTTTATTCTTGACAAACGAATGCGAAAATTTTTAACCTTCAAAACAATCTGTTATGTGTCATTTGCATGATCTTCATAGGGGGACATAAAAACCGGTGTGATTACTTTGACAATGGAAAATGTGTGCACTTAGATTTAAGGCTCAGCATACATAAAAGCGATGTTAGCTCACTTCATTCTTTTTAAAAAGAAAAAGAAAAATAAAAAAGAAAGCTGATTACTTTGTCAAGGTAAATTTGTGTGCATGGATTATAAATCCTGGCTTACTTTTTAGCAGTTGTTTGAACTGTTTTTTATTATTTGGGGAAAAACGACGAAAAAAATTGAAATCATGGAAAGAAAAGTAAATGTGTAAATTAACTCTGTTTAAAGCAGTAGTTTAAGTTTACATGGCCTGCATGGGTACATGCAATCATACATACAATTTGTAGCCAATTTCAGAAAGTAAATATGCCTGCCAAGCATCTAAAGACCCTCTAAAAAACCCATGAAATTAAGTTTCTGGTTTTTCACGTACTGGTCTCACTAAAAAAAAAGTGTGTTAAATTGGAAAAAAAGGAGGAAGACTATTTTGTTGCTAGATGGTGCTGATGCTTTTGTGACCGTGTCAGCTACCTACGGGCTATTATTACTGTGCGCTGGCATCAACAAATCCACCTTAGTAAATAAACATACACAGATTTAAGGCAATGGAGGTTGTCAGCAATAGGACAAATAACTAATTGGACTACCATTTTTTGGGGGGTGGGAAGTTTCTGGGTTTTATCAGTTTCCATAGCCCTGTGATTATCTCCTGGATCTGTGGCTGCCATCCCTCTAGTCTCTTGGCCATCCCTGCAGTTTGACATCTGGAGACTGCACACTTTGCCCAGCCCTATTTATTTTCACTGCAGGCTGGAAAAGACTAAGTTTTCACAATAAATAGATAGAAAAAGCTTGGAGCCTTGGCTAGATTAACAAACAACAAGACTTCCTCATACAGGATGCCTTTAGCTCACTGGCTCAAACGAACATTGGCTGATAACGGAATATCGTTGGCTGATAAGGAACATCGTTGGCTGATAAGGAACATCGACTGATAACATCAAAGATAAATAAGACAGGGGTGGTCAAGAATCTATGTACATTTAGAGTACACTGGATCACCCATTGATGTTTTTCCTGTTTGATTTTCATTGGAAATGAAACATTAATGCCAAGCGTGCGGGGAGTCTGTGTACTTGTAGAACTGTCTAGCATTGCAGATGTTAATAGAGCCTTTCTCAAAATCTCCAACATTTACAGTAAAATCATTCAGGGAATGACTGAATTATTAAAGAGATAATGTGATTTACAGAAATGTGTGTTATTCATTTATTGGAATTTATTTATTTATTTGTTTCATCCCTGTTTTACAAGTACTCAAGAATACTCACTAATACAATGGCAGCCTGCATTTTGGAGGGAGGAAACTGGGCAAAGTCCTGAGGAAAATTCATTGAAATGGACACGTCTTTTTAGAATGCCAAATACATTGGGAAATGACATTTACATGTATTGTGTGAGGGACAGTGGTAGGTTCTGGTCCTGACAAGATGCCTGTACTAGGGAAGCTGACTCTCTGGAAATCATAGAAGTGAAATGACATTTACATGTATTGTGTGAGGGGCAGTGGTTGGTTCTGGTCCTGACAAGATGCCCGGTTCTGGTCCTGACAAGATGCCTGTACTAGGGAAGCTGACTGTCTGGGAATCATAGAAGTGAAATGACATTTACATGTATTGTGTGAGGGGCAGTGGTTGGTTCTGGTCCTGACAAGATGCCTGTACTAGGGAACCCGACTCTCTGGGAATCATAGAAGTGAAATGACATTTACATGTATTGTGTGAAGGTCAGTGGTAGGTTCTGGTCGTGACAAGATGCCTGTGCTAGGGAAGCTGACTGTCTGGGAATCATAGAAGTGAAATGACATTTACATGTATTGTGTGAGGGGCAGTGGTTGGTTCTGGTCGTGACAAGATGCCTGGTTCTGGTCCTGACAAGATGCCTGGTTCTGGTCCTGACAAGATGCCTGTGCTAGGGAAGCTGACTGTCTGGGAATCATAGAAGTGAAATGACATTTACATGTATTGTGTGAGGGGCAGTGGTTGGTTCTGGTCCTGACAAGATGCCTGGTTCTGGTCCTGACAAGATGCCTGGTTCTGGTCCTAACAAGATGCCTGGTTCTGGTCCTGACAAGATGCCTGTGCTAGGGAAGCTGACTGTCTGGGAATCATAGAAGTGAAATGACATTTACATGTATTGTGTGAAGGTCAGTGGTAGGTTCTGGTCGTGACAAGATGCCTGGTTCTGGTCCAGACAAGATGCCTGTACTAGGGAAGCTGACTGTCTGGGAATCATAGAAGTGAAATCACATTTACATGTATTGTGTGAGGGACAGTGGTTGGTTCTGGTCCTGAGAAGATGCCTGTACTAGGGAAGCCGACTGAATATTTCTAAAACACCAATTGAATAAATAAATAAATAAATTTTTGATATGCTCCCATCATAATGCTGGCCACCTATTATATGAGTGAAATATTCTTGAGTATGGCATAAAACACCAATGAAATCAATGAATAAATAAATATTTTTGATATGTGGCTACAAGAGTGTGATTATCCCTTAAATGAGTTCTCTGGCAGTATGTCAAAATAAACATATGGTTTGGGAGATATATTATAGTCGACTTGTTTCTTCTGTTTTTGTGCAAAGCAGTTGGGGATGTGTATGCTGCAGGTATTCCTCAGCATAGCCATTTGCTTGTGGATTATATTTAGACCCCCCCCCCTTCCCGTTATGCATGCTAGATTTGGCACATCAACCACAACCTAGTTTTCTAACCCCTAACAACACAGTCACTATCTGCATGTATGCTGCAGTATGGCAAAACCATAGTTTATGGTAACACAAGTATTGCTAACACTAACACAGTCACAATGTACATGTATGCTGCAGTATGGTAAAACCATAGCTTATGGTAACACAAGTATTGCTAACACTAACACAGTCACTATCTACATGTATGCTGCAGTATGGCAAAACCATAGCTTATGGTAACACAATCATTGCTAATGCTAACACAGTCACACTCTACATGTATGCTGCAGTATGGTAAAACCATAGTTTATGGTAACACAAGTATTGCTAACACTAACACAGTCACAATCTACATGTATGCTGCAGTATGGCAAAACCATAGCTTATGGTAACACAAGTATTGCTAACACTAACACAGTCACTATCTACATGTATGCTGCAGTGTGGCAAAACCATAGCTTATGGTAACACAATCATTGCCAATGCTAACACAGTCACAATCTACATGTATGCTGCAGTATGGCAAAACCATAGCTTATGGTAACACAAGTATTGCTAACACTAACACAGTCACAATCTACATGTATACTGCAGTATGGCAAAACCATAGCTTATGGTAACACAAGTATTGCTAACACTAACACAGTCACTATCTACATGTATACTGCAGTATGGCAAAACCATAGCTTATGGTAACACAAGTATTGCTAACACTAACACAGTCACTATCTACATGTATACTGCAGTACTACAAAACCATAGCTTATGGTAACACAATCATTGCCAACGCTAACACAATCACTACTTAGATGTATACTGCAGTATTACAAAACCATAGCTTATGGTAACACAATCATTGCTAACGCTAACATAATCACTATCTACATGTTTGCTATAGTGTAACACAATCATTGCTAACGCTAACACAATCACTATCTACATGTTTGCTATAGTGTAACACAATCATTGCTAATGCTAACACAATCACTATCTGCATGTTTGCTATAGTGTAACACAATCATTGCTAATGCTAACACAATCACTATCTGCATGTTTGCTATAGTGTAACACAATCATTGCCTACACTATTAATCCAATGTGATACAGGCCATGATATGGTGGAAGACACCTATGTTTTTGTGATGCTCCAGGCAGGCTCCTCAGTTCATAACTATAAAATTCTCATGATGTAGAGTAATATTTTTGCATGGCAAGCGGGTGTCCAAAATTAGGTCAATGTAAGCTGAATTTACCATCATCATCATCATCATCATCATCATCAGGGAATGTTCAGTCAAAAGACTTCATTGATTTCTGACTTCATTCAAATTTAAGAAATTGAACACCACCAAAAATTCATGTTAGACTATAAAATGAATTGTTCATGATTTTTTAACATTTCCATTGGCCCCAGTTTTCCATCTCTTATTGCTGGGGAGAGGTTTATATGGTCTAGTGGTTAAAGGTGCTGGCCTTTCATTCTCTAGGACGTATGATGAACAGGTTCAAAATTAAAGTTAATATTTGTAGATTCCCCTGAGCCCATTGCTTTCGACGATACACATGTGGCCATTTGTCTTTAACGTTTGTTGAGTGAGTGAGTGAGTGCTTGGGGTTTAAGGTTGTACTTAACAATTTTTCATATAACGATGAAGGAATCCTTAGAGTGCATGTTATGTGCCTCCTTGTTGCAGAACGGATTTCCACCACTCTTTTATCTAGTGCTGATTCACTGAGACACTTTCCCGAAGGCAAGTTAGCCACCCCGCCTGAGCCATTATACTGATATGGGTCAACCAGCCATTGCACTTTCCCCTTCGTGCTGAACGCCAAGCGAGGAAGTTACAACTTGCTCTTTTAAAATCCTAGGTGTGACTCGACCCAGGATTAATGTTTGTTGAAGACCACAATTCTTTCCACTAATGTGGTTTGTTTAAATCTTATGTCCAGCATGGGAAAACTTGTCAGTAACATGCCAAGGGTAAGTGCATGGTTTCCCTTGCCACCCTGGTTTACCCTTGCCACCCTGGTTTACCTTGCCACCCTGGTTTACCCTTGCCTCCCTGGTTTACCCTTGCCACCCTGGTTTACCCTTGCAACCCTGGTTTACCCTTGCCACCCTGGTTTACTCTTGCCACCCTGGTTTACCTTGCCACCCTGGTTTACCTTGCCACCTTGGTTTACCCTTGTCATTCTGGTTTACCCTTGCCACCCTGGTTTACCCTTACCACCCTGGTGTACCCTTGCCACCCTGGTTTACCTTGCCACCTTGGTTTACCTTGCCACCTTGGTTTAGTCTTGCCACCCTGGTTTACTCTTGCCACCCTGGTTTACCCTTGCCACCCTGGTTTACTCTTGCCACCCTGGTTTACCCTTGCCACCCTGGTTTACCCTTGCCACCCTGGTGTACCCTTGCCACCCTGGTGTACCCTTGCCACCCTGATTTACCCTTGCCACCCTGGTTTACCCTTGCCACCCTGGTTTACTCTTGCCACCTTGGTTTACTCTTGCCACCCTGGTTCACCTTGCCACCTTGGTTTACCCTTGCCACCCTGGTTTACTCTTGCCACCCTGGTTTACCCTTGCCACCCTGGTTTACTCTTGCCACCTTGGTTTACTCTTGCCACCTTGGTTTACCTTGCCACCTTGGTTTACTCTTGCCACCCTGGTTTACCTTGCCACCTTGGTTTACCCTTGCCACCCTGGTGTACCCTTGCCACCCTTATTACCTTGCAACCTTGGTTTACTCTTGCCACCCTGGTTTACCTTGGCACCCTGGTTTACCTTGCCACCTTGGTTTACTCTTGCCACCCTGGTTTCCTCCGCTCATAAAACTGACCGCCATCATATAAGTTGGAAATTCTTGATTATGGTCTTAAATAACAATGAAATGAATAAAATAAATCAATCTGTTATTGACAGGATCTCTGAAACCTTTGGAGAAGGACCGGCTGTCAGGCAGTGCGCAAACAGACACCCTGACCAAGGCAGACAACAAGTCTGAGAGTCCACCGTCCTCCAAGCGTTCCAAGAAGGATTTCAAGTCAGGACCCAACTCTTTGCTAGACAAAGAAAAGAACAACAAGCCAGGTAAAACATTGTGTGTTTAGATTTACAATGCATTAACGTGCAATTTAAAAAAAAATGAAATTGGGTTTTGTTGGATTTTTGTTCATGAAAATTTGCATCGGTGAAGTATTAAGAAAGGTGTTTTTACTCAGTGAAAGGGGACGCTTTCCCACCTAAAGTAACTGAGGCCTAAGCAGTGTAATCTGTTGTTCATTACTGCTTTTTTGATGATGTTTTTTGCACGACAACTTTGGTCAGTTCAGCTTGGACCTGAGTCACTATTGCACAGGAAACCTCAATACTCAATATATGTTACCTCAAACACATGGCATTGCTATTGTGGAGAAATATATGGAATGGAACATTTAGTTACCATAATTGAAAGGGCAATGAGAGATTTTGTAACTAGACACCATGGATTTGGATAAACAAGTGACTGTCTGCAGGCGACACCCAATTCAGTTTGTATATTACAACACCAAAAAATAATCCAAAATGGAATAAAAATAAAATTGAAAATCCAACTTCTATTTTGACTGATCCTGGTGATTTTATCATTTTCCTTTTTGCAAGGCTTTTTGATCACATAAATATGTCTTGAACAGGAAAAATTGCCTGGAGAGTTCCCATTTCGAAGAAATAAATGATTTTTTAGTTTCACTTTATACCCTTCTCCAGTTCTGAAAAACAAATTCATTCTGCCTGTAAAGCAGAAATTTGAATTGGTTTGGTGTGTCTGGTGTATAAATTTTGTGATAGTACAGGATGGTCTTGTGTGTGACTGTGCTATATATGTACATATCTCAGCTGTATGTGCAGCTTAAAAAAATTATAATCAATTTTATCCTTAAAGCATACATGAAATCAAGAACTGGTATGAAGATTATGGTTATGTAGGGAATGGAGGAAATTCTGCCAAAGAAAGTGATACAAAAACATTTATTCTTGAGGCACATCTTATGTCTCAAAAATTAAAACTGCATTTTTGTTGATTTTTGGTCTGTAAGACTACTCCCAAGAACAAGGCATAGAATTTTTTTTCTGTTTTTATACACATCCTTAACTAAAAATTTGGAAATTTAAAAAAAAAAAAACTTACAGTAGTTTTCATGTAGGCCTATATCCCTTAAATAAATGTACTGGAGGCTTTAGTTTTTACATTCTTTTCAGCTGATTAAAAGAAGTTTTTTTCTCAGAAAGTTCATTCCAAGTTCTGAGTCAGGAGTTTTAAGTGTATATGCACTAATGATTTAGGATGTGTCCATATATAAGCTATAAAGTGGAGAGAATTAAGAGACTGAAGCATCACATGTACATGAGATATGGGTCCTTATCTAGAGTGGAGAAAATGCCTGCCTGGTGCAAGGGTAGGCAGATTTAAAACACCTTGGACTCTTGACAATGATGTGTTTGTAAAACCCACTTTTGAAGTCATAAAACTGTACTTTTCCTGGCCTATGCAGAGTTTTATGACAAGGGAAATGCTGTGTGTATCTCAGACTAGGAAATGTCCTTCAGCCAGCTGGAGTCAGACAAACTTTTTTATCAGTAGCTGAACAAAAAAGTTTCAGTTTCTTTTTTTTATAATTTCAGGCGGTCTTAAGACCGATAGAGAAGCAAGAAGTGATAGAAGTTTTGCAACCAGCAGGAGCGGTAGAACAACAAAGATAGAGGCTGGTAAATCAGCATCCCTGCCTAAACCTATGGCAAAGACAGAGGCCTCTCTAACCTTAACAGTGCCTGGGTCTAGGAGAAAACACAGCCTTTCTCGTGATGGCCCTACTACCTGAAAACAGACTCATTCCATCGAGGCCCTACTTCCTGAAAATTAACTCAACCTGCCAAGGCCTTCCTACCTGAAAACAGAATTAATTAATCAAAGTCTTCTACCTGCATAGATTTAATTAATAAGGCCTTCTGACAGATTTTATATAGCTCTCCTTTATTTATGTCCTGAATACTAGGGTTGACAGATCATTAGGCATGAATTACACAATACAAAGAGCCTCCACTTTTAAAAAGTTATGAAGTTTATAACTTTTGTAGAAACTCCTGATAAAGTTATGAATATTCTTTTCTCATGTACTTACGTTTTTATAACATATTCATGGCATGAACTGTCAAAGGTGGATATGTATGTCTTTGTTATTTTGGTCTGATGGTGAAATACATGGAGTAAGGGAAGTGTCCATCTCACAGTTCAGCTTGTCAACCGGTAAAACAATATGCAAAAAGTGGAACTCCCAAAGACCCTACTTTTTCTCAACATGTACATTAATAGTTTGTTTTCATCTTTGGATTGTGTCTTTTCGAATGGAAAAAGGCATGAACTATTATCTCAAGTCGTGAATTCCTGTTCAGAAATATTCTCTAGCAACCCTGTGAATACATTGATGTGTTTGTTTCCAGTCTTCTGTTGAAGTATTGGCTTCCAGTCTCCTGTGGAAGTGTTCAATATAAAAATGACTTAAACAGGCCAGGTTGGTTGTTTATTGGAAGAACTACGGTGTGTTATGCAACTAATGTGACCTGTTTGATAATAGAACAAGAATGGGTCTGAGCGAAGTAGGTCAAGCACATATTTTTGTTATCAACATCCATTTGTGTTATGGAAATTCAGGACTGTTTGTAAACTGGGCAAACCTTTTAAAACATTGATTATTCATGGTTGTTTACGCATGCTGAACTGTCGAACAATCAACATGTGTTATCTGTTTGACAAAATATAACCCCAAAACTAGTATTTACATTAGCTTTTTAGCGAATCATACGTAACTGCGCGTTCCCATGTAATATTTCAAAGGTAAACACATGAGCAGTTTATTTGCACTAAAATATAAATGTTTTTCTGGCATGGTTAGTGCTCTGTATTAGCCAGTTCCGTTTATAGTAAACCCACACGGTATGGGCTACCGTCACTTTCCTCTAAAACTGATAACCTCCACCAACAACATAATTAGACATCTACTTTTTTTTTCTTCCCTGCATACTTTATAGAGACGGCTTCTGGGGTTTTAGAACCTTTAAAACTGTTCCTGTGGATTATTTTTTTCTTGGCCTGCTTGAGCATGATTTATTTTTGTATATATGTCCTTTTGCTGATAAGGCTAAACAGTACTGATAACCACTCGTTAGAAACAAAAGTGCGCTAACGGGGAAAAAACAGTGCAGCCCAAGAATTTACCCAGATAGCATTACATGTGAGTTTATACAGGGTGTGATTTGATTTCCTGCCAAGTAGATTAAAATGTAAACCTGGTCTTCGGAGGTTTGATTGTGCTTGCAAGCTGTAGTCGTCGATCTAGTTTAAATCAGTTGAGAATCGACTCCAGAGTCTAATGTGTGCAAGAAATGAGTAAACTGCAGGATCCCGAACGGTTTAAACTAAAAATCAGTAGAAAGTCTGTTGTGTGAGTGATGCTAGATGCTATTGTATTATTATAACACAATACTTTGTTGTATTCAAGAGAATATTCTGTTAGCCTAATTGAATCTTTATGTTGAATTTGTAGAATGTATGTCTTATATAATATATTTAACAGAATAATCTGCTGAAATAACAGAATATACATTCTAGCATCACTCAGACAACAGACTTTCTGTTAAATTTTTTTTCGGGTAGTAAATGTTCAAATTCGGAACAGGCTGCACATATATTGTACATAAAATGTCAAAAAAGTATTTAATTAATGCTTGTATATACTGTTAATTAGGTAATTCGACCTTATGTATATAGGTGAATACAAGAAGCTTATGTAAATTATATATTCATGCTTGTTAAATTTGTATGTCCAAGTAATTATATCTGTTTTCCGTCCAAAATGTATATAAAATATTGTAATGAAATAAATCAGAAATTTTAAAAGAATTCGACTGTTTTAGGGGTTTTGTTTTTTTTTGGGGTGGGGGTGGCATTTATGGTATGCTTGAATGGATCTTGTTCAAACTACAACGTTTTGTTAGAGAAGAACATATCTATAGTTTGGTCATTAAGAGTCAAATAAGAGGGTGAATTTACTGGTTGTTTAGAGTGTTTTTAGTTATTTATTTATTTGATTCGTGATTTACGTCGTACTCGAGAATATTTCACTTACACGGCGGTGGCCAGCATTATGATTGGAGGAAACCGGACAGAGGCCGTGGAAAACCGCGGCCTTCCGTAGGTTCCTGGCAGACCTTTCCACGTACGACTCGAGAGGAAGCAAGCATGCATCAGCTGGACTTGAACTCACAGTGACCGCATTGGTGACAGGCTCCTGGGCCATCATGCTGCACTGTTAATGGCCTTACATGTCCTAACGGTGGTATACGAGAAAGTTCAGTTAACATTTTACGAGTAGGACTTGTGGTTTTGTCAGTCGGCAGCTAGAAGTGTAAAAACAGTAATACAACAGCTATAAAGACGTATTAAGATACAAGAACCTAGCAGTTTCTTTATTGTGTGACTCGGTGTGGCGCTGTAGGCAACAGAAAATTACGAGGCATGGTATTAATAGGTCATTTCATGATAATCATTTGTGACAATACGATATTTGATTTATGGTAACACGTAACCGGTGAAACATATATATCCACAAGTATTTGTAGCTCATGATGAGGTTATATATACAGCACATTAAAATTAGCGTCGATTTGTGTTTTACGGCGTACTCAATATTTCACTTCCACGGCGGCAGCCAACGTTATGGGGGTGTGGGGGGGGGGGGGACCGGGAACTCCCACCATTGCTATATGCTATTGTGGAAGAAGGTAACACTTAAAATACCAATCAAAGTGAATAAAAATTAAGAAGGTAACATACCCTGATAAACTAATATTCTACTTTCCAGATAAGTTCCCTACATGAGGGCATGGAGACTTAAAAAGAAAATAATTCCTCAATTTTCACCTCTATATTGTTGGGTCTATTTGGCTATCAATACATTTGATGCATTGATTGAATGATTGATTGATTTGATTGGTATTTAGAGACGTACTCAAAGAATTGTTCACTTTTAGAACGGTGCTTATAGGTTCAATGAAGTTTCCGAGGAGATTCACTTGTCGTTGGAGGTAGCTAAGTGTTTTCTATTAACTTCGACTAAGATAACCTGAACGGACATACAAGCTTAGTCCATTTGAAACATTTTTTGTCATGTCTGGGCAACTATCTGAAATGTTATCGTTCCTTCACTCGTCAAATAGACATGATACCCTGTCAGAGATCTGGGCAAGAAAATGCAAAGTAAAACCAGTGTTATTCGACGATACTGTAGCCATCGTCCCATATTCAGTTGAGTACGGATGGGTGTTTCAAAATTGTACCTGTTCATTTCATTTATTTATTTATTTGATTGGTGTTTTACGCCCTACTCAAGAATATTTCACTTATACGACGGCGGCCAGTATTATGCAGGTTATTCCAGGTTGCTGGAAGACTTTCCCACTTACGGCCGGAAAGGAAGCAAAGGACCCTTGAAGTATAATACATCCTGTCCTGGGGAGAGTAATTGCACCTGTACAATCGTTGGATTATGCACGTTTAGGTGTATGGAAACGTGGATGAATATTGCAGCTGTTGAAGTCTAGACCGTTGTTAAAACCCAAAAAGAAAAGAAATAGGAGACTGGTGGAGGATTAAGACGTATACAGGGGAAAGTAAATAGTCGATACAAAGTGTATCCAATAGTATTTCTGTAACAAAGGTGAAATAAGTCTGCACACTGTTCATATATGGATGGATATGATGGTCTACACTTACATCGCAGCATTGAATAATATGACGTTCACATATAGTGATAATGTAGTACTGGTAATAGTATACACACAGCCGCTAGACATCTGGTGCCCAAACGAAATCTTCCGTCCTTGCGCGGCCATTCTGCCATAAATTATGACGTGGGCGTAATTAAGCCTTAGAAACCAATCAGAATATACGATTAGTTTTGATTTCCATATGGACCTTCAGAAGTGGAGGCTCTTTGTATTGTGTAAGTGATTGGTTAGTGTATCTGTGTTGCATTGTATTGTCAAAATACGCGGCCGACCTTTACCCGATGGCGGGACCTTGCAAACATGCACTGGTTCAAGCTGATATAAGCAATCCCCGTCAAATCACGCACTCGGACTCCGTAATGGGCAATACGACACTCACCGACCCTTGTGCTCTGGAAACCCTACCTGTCTGGCATACAACCCTGGGGATTAGGCGAATAAAGAATGCAAGAGATGCGACAAGATGTTGACCGAGACTGGATTTAACAAGAGACATATACACCAGATGACAGTCTTTGATATACTATGCCGGAGGCTGTACACAGCTAACCGGTGGTTAGTTCAGTATTGAGTCAAGTCACGCACACGATTTATGCCATGGATTATCCAGAACAAGTGTCTTTATTACACGAATACAAAAGCTATACACTGAACTGTTTCTCTTCATCGTCAAAAAATGAGTATGGCTTGTGTACATATAATCTATTAATTGTACATTCGGCATGCATTCCAAGAGAACCGAGTACTAATTAGCCCTTTTGAATTTCTCATCGTGGGATTACCTTCTGGGCCCAGTTGTTCGAAAGTATATTAGCTAATACTGGTATCAAGTCATATTTTAAATTTAATTTTTTAACCAATGCTGTTCTCCAAAGTCAAAAAATAACAGCAGCAATTTTAGTCTATACTAGTACTTAATATAATGCTACACAGTCTTTTTCGGGCTAAGTACAAAACTGAAGACTTGGCCTAAAGGTAAATCTGGTTTAAGCCTTAAACCAGTTTTGAAGAACAGGGCCCTGCTCTATAATCAGCTGAAAGGTCTTCCTACACCTGGATAAAGAAATGTATATGCTTGTCGAAAAAAGTGATCTGATTGTTGTTTTTCTTTCCGTTTATTTTTGAAAATCTGTTCGTAAATGTAAACCCATATCGACTGTACACAGGCAAATGGCAGAATCATAGACAGTTAAAAAATTAATCTGTTAATTTTTACAGAAAGTCTGTTTTTTAAGTGATGCTAGAATGTAATATATTTTGTTAGTATAACATAATGTTCTGTCATATTCGGCATAATATTCTGTTAAATTAATAGAATCTTTATGTTGGATTAATGGAATAGGTGTGCTATGTCTAAAAGAATAATCTGATATAACAGCAGAATACATTCTAGCATCACCCAGGCTATAGACTTTGTGCTAAATTAAGAGATTATTTTGTTGAGTGAAACCGAGCAATGGAAGTTCTAATAAGGCACTGGTTTCATATATACAGACATCTCCCAAAGTCTGCTAAATACACGTGCCAAATATCCGATACAAGACAGCATGGGGAGTACAACTAGAGCATGACAGTGCTATATAGCTGATAAATGGTACTACGTACCCGAAGTGCCTACGTCACTTATGTATACATAAGTCCTGATTTTATGATTTCGTGAAGGAACGTAAGAACGGCATATTAACATGTTCTGATGTAAATTCTTATTCGTGACATCGAAGTAATTATATGAGATGAAATATCGCACTCATAATACGCTGTTATTTAGAATAGCATACAATTTTTCGACACAGAGGAATCATTCGCACCCAGACAGACTGTATTCAAATCTTGCATGGAGCAATTGGTGCCCAGTGGATTGCTTGTTTTCCCGTCTTGTGTTTGTTTAATAGGTACCTGGTGGCGGTCCGTAGTTTATTGTGGATTATGTGTGGGGTTTTCTCCGAAGCTTTTTTTGAGCGAGTTCTGACACCAATCATACATGCACTCAATCAATCAATCAATCAATCAATCAATTCAAGTTTAACAGTATTAAGGACATTTCACGACGGCTTCTACTACAATTGCAGCAGGCCGGCCTGAGTGCTCATATACAAGTTCAGTGCTTCATTGGGACATCCCACGCATGCAAGCATGCCTCAATGGGACACCATTTTGAGCACACCGAAGAGCACAGACTGCCTTGCGCCAAATATGTTGCTTCTACCCACCAACTGTTTTTTGCAATTGCAATGCAAGATTTAGATTTGAAACTCTGGAGAAAAACATAACTAACTCCGGTGGATGCACTTGTATTTCACAAGTATGAAACCTAATACTGTTAATGTTGCGTTATTCATCAAGCATCATGCCACAGTTAGGAGTATATGTACATGTACACTCAGAAAGTAAACCTGTTAATTTTAACAGAAAGTCTATTGCCTGAGTGATGCTAGAATGCACGTCTTTATACATACACCCTATATATCATATAACAAAGTGTATGACGTTAATTGTTCAGACTGCATGATTTAGGAAGTTGACTTATCTCATACATATGACATTATTTTAGCAAATGTGCATGTATATATGTAAATGTATAATTATGACCAAAATTGGAGCATGCATGCAAATACACACACACACACACACACATACACACAATTTTAAATATTGAATTTATGTAAAACCGATGCGCTCTGACTATATATACAGTATAACCTAAAACAGTCTTAATTAGGCATCTTGATTAGATATAAAATCCATGAATATTTGAGTATACGCTGATTTCACACTAATTTATGCATGCAGCTGTCCCAAAACCAGAGCAGAGGCTATTGAAATAAATATTTATTTATTTATTTATTTGGTGTTGTATGCCGTACTCAGAAACATTTCACCTATCCAATGGTTGCCAGCATTATGATGAGAGGTAACCGGGGAGAACCCGAGGGAAACGCACAACCATCCGCAGGTATCTAGAAGACCTTCCCACGTACGTGGGACATTTGAATTTTTCAGTATGTTATATATATATATATATATATATATATATATATATATATATATATATATATATATATATATATATATATATATAAACGTAAAAATTCATATTTTATTGCTTTTTTAAATTGAACCAATGGTCCGAAATATGTTTCTTGCCAAATAAATTAATGATTCTAATTAAGCATATGGCTTTAAAAGTGACAACAGTAATATTTCACACGACCATGTCGTTGCGATTTTGGTAGGCCTATAATATTCGTATTTAGGCATGAAATATACATGTGTCGACATACATGTCGCTAAGTGCATTTATTAGTACGGTGTACTTAGAGAGTCTATTTATATAGGGTAGGCCAACATCGTCGAACTTTATTTGCAATGGGCCGACGTTCACCGGGCCGATGTTCAAATGTCACCTCACGTCAGGAATCCCGTTTTCAAGTCCGAGTACAGTAAGCTGGTCACGTGGTCAACTTTGCTGAGCAGACGATCACTGGTGAACTTCAAACGCTTCTACTGTGGTTATTATAGACTAGGGCTATACATACCGTAGGCCTACCTGTGCCATAAATAAAGATGCTTTTCACTTCAACATTTGTTGAGAATTTTGCGTTGTTGATTTGCAGATATGCCTTTGTGTTTTTTAAACGTGAGAATTACTTTCAGTTTTAAGCTTTCATCTTGTTTTCTTTACAGTGCATTTAATGCGAATAACTAAACAGATTAAAGCCATGTCTAGGTCAGGTGCGTGCCTGTATGATAGCAGCCGACACACAGGTAAGTCGGAGCTGTCAAAATAGGGAAGTAGTCCTCCGCCGACATGGCATTACCACGACTCTAGCCCTAACACAGCTGTTCTGGTGACACAACTGTAGATAAAGTACGTCTGAATGCTCAACGGTGGCGCAACAAATGAGAAGAAATCATCTAAACACATGGCTACCCGTCAGAACGGTGACCTACTTCTCTGAACGCGAGTGCGGAAGGATATAATCTACCCAACATGCATCGCGCAAACTGCATGGCCGGAGCGAAGTTACGGGAGGGAAAGTCGGATGGTTTGTGAAGTTACAGGCACAGTTTGGAATTATTGGAAAGTTTACCTCGGTATAAATCGCCGGGTCGTGTTCGGGGACCTACCTTGAGCTACTTCCGAAGATACTTGTAGAAGTTAGCGGCTGTACTCTCCACTGTGCAGTGGAAGTAGCGAGTTTGTTTTGATTTGGCCACAGGCAAGCATGGAGGCATTGTAGACTGGTAAGCCGGAGCTACCGACTTTCAGGGAAGTTCGGAAACACTGGAAAATCGGCACTTCAGCATCCGCCTTTGACATCCTGCGCTGACGGAATCTTAGGGATTGTCTCACTATTCTAAATATCCATTTGTAAGTAAAATCTGTGTGGATTGCTTCAGGCATGTAGCTATATTACGATTGTGAAACTGTACCATTGAGTATAGGCCTACAAACGTACTAAGGTACTAGTATGCCTACTGTATAGTACATGCAGTACATGATAAGCCTACCTTCCTACAACTGTACGGATTGGCATGCTCTGAGATCTATGTGCTGTTTGTTAAACTGTTGGGATTATTGCTAGATCTACTCAGCCATACTAACATATTGAGTCTGTCATGTCCTCCTCTTAGGTGTCAAATACTATAGTCTGCTATCTCCTACTTTAGGGGTCTACTATGATCTACTTAGGGGTCCAACTATTACCTACTTTGGGGCCTACTATGCCCTATTTACTTGTACTATCAGTGATAGTGGGTGTACTATACCCATCAATCGGGTTTACTATAGTGTAGTGCATATCCCAGAATAGCCGTGGATGACTGAAGGAACAATCATAAAATTTCTGAAAACAGTTGAATACTAACCTCCCTGCCCTGTGCAGCTATTCCTTTACAATTCTTAGTGTCTCATGGTACCTGACTATTAAAATCCTGAGCTGCAGATCACCCCAAAGGTAAATATCCATCCATGTTTCAGCAAGTTCAACTTTTCCGCTCTCTTGAACTTCATAAAGATGGCCGCCCATCACAAACACATGCCCGTCATTTGCAATCGCGAGGCCATTTTGGCAACTTGGGATCAGTGGACAGGTTGAGGTACCTGAAATATGGATGGATGTTTACCTTTGGGATGATCAACAGCTTGGGATTTTAACAGTCAGGTGCCCTGGCACCCACAATAAAATATTGAGCTTACAGTCCTACTATTCAGCTTACTATATACATGTACATCTACCATAGTTTCAGGTCTACTATGCCCCACTATTATAAAAGCTTGCTTCATGTTTTATTTTACTATTATGCCCATTATCCCCATTTACATGTTACTCTCACTGTTCGCGGGGCCTCTGTGGCAGTAAGTGGCCGATGATGCTTGTGTGGGCGTTTGTGTGGTCTACCGTTCACTGAAAACCCCACTGATATGGTGTGCATTATTATTTACACAGTTACTCAGTAACACCAATAAAAAGGCCATACAAAATATGAGGCTTACTGACATTATCATTGCATTGACATTGACATTGTCATTATCAGTATAATTGTGTGAGTGGGGCCGCTTACTTACCTTTGGTAAGCCGTCTGAATGAAGCAGCACTGGACAAAAGATCGGTGGAAATCCTTCCTGCAACAAGGAGGAACGTCTTACGCAGTGTTTAAAATTACAATTGACATGTCGGACAAAAAAATGGCCTTGTCCATCAAAATTTATGTGCAGCAGGGATTGTGATTGAATATTTGGTGATGAAAATTTGCGCATACATGAAAGTTTGCTACTTTGATCAGTTTCCCAAACTGGTGTTCAAGTGGATTCATACGTACACAGTGCATTTAATCATAGATCGGCCAACAGTTCAGCAGGGAGAAATTTTGTCCTGCGAGTTGCAAAAAAATGTTTGGTAACTCTTAGGGATCAACAGGACAATTGTCTTGCCAGCTGTTCCTCTAATGTCTATCCCTGACACATTCATGCACTCTAAGGACTCCTTTGTCATCATATGACTAAAAATTGCCAAGTGCGTTAAACCCTAAGTGCTCACTCACTCACTAAAAAGATATGAGGGTTAATGGCACCATAGTTTTCTGTATCCTTTCACTGACACCTCACAAAGTATGGGGGTTACTGACTCCATATATTTTTCTATCCTGTCACTGATGCCTCACAAAATATGAAGGTTTTGTACTGAATATGAACTGACACCATATATTTCCGTATCCTCTGACCCAGTAACCATGTCATGGAGTTTTCCTGCCAAAGACCCATCAATTCAGTGCAGAGGACCAATGTATAGGGGAATTGCTTGAGCGATGTGACCATTGTTTTCACAACTGAATAAAGGGAGATACCCTAGTTAACTGCAGGATACAGGAATATACTCGTCCACCAGATAACTGTTGCTGTCCAATGGAAACCCAAGTATTTTGACCCATGCGGGATAAATTTCCATGTCCTGTCACGGACACCTCGACCAGTATGTAAAATACCCAATTCAGAGAAAAAAGAGGATGTGAGAATGAATCACTTCAGTGACGCCGTTGTGTGTTAAGAGCCGATCAAACCGATAGCCTAGTTGGAAGATGCATGTGGCGTTGGTTGCAAGATACGGGAATGTATATGAACACGTTCCCCATGTGACCATTGCTGTCCAATGAAAAGTATGTTGTCTGATATGGGATAGATAATCTGTGTATCATATGTGACAAAATTCATCAGTAACTTGCCAGAGGTTGGTGGCTTACCAGAGGGAAGGGCCCTTTGGTTCCATCTACCCATGAAACTGACTGAAGAAATAGTCTTGAGTATGGCATAATGCTAAAACACTACTCAAGCTAATAAAATTGAGCTGTTTGTAGTTTGTTGGTAATACATGTAGAACTGTACCACTACCTGCACCTGATTTCTCGTAAAATATTTGATTAGCTTCCCAAACAAATTCATTCTCCCCTCTGCTCAAACCCCCCACCCACACAATCACCAACCACCCTCCACTTACCCCTTTTGCAATCCAGATCTTTGTAGGGTCTTTGACATGTTGATATGTGGTAGGATATTTAAGAGGTGGTAGGATGTTTAGCTGGTGTTTTTCTTAAGGCATCGATTGAGATCTCATTTCATTTTGGCCTCATGTCTGAACAATAATGTGCTTTTTGAATGCAATATGCAATTCATACGTACATGTCTTGTTCTTTTCAGGGACTTTAACTCTTGTTGCCTTCTAATTGCAGAAGATTGAATATACATTATACATGTACCTTCATGGGTTACATACTACATGTATGTCTGTAAGAAAATCCTGCCTGCCGGATTTTTCTTAGTGCCTCTTGGGTTCTAAATGCTTCTTGTGATCAGTCGGCCTTGAAGGGAATATAAAAGTCAAATGGGTTAAGATGTTATTTCTGTGTCATTGACTTCACATAATAACCCACCCCCCTTCCCCCTTTAATCAACCCAAGCCTGGGAGGAGACAAGGAAGATTTAAGGTCCTCTGGTAGCTGGAGCTTTCCTTCTACCCTACACTATGTCATTATCTGCCTGCGACACTTTACACAACCCAGACTCCAGTCAGTCGTAAAGGTATGCGGACACAATGCATTATTCGCTCTCCGTTTCAAGTCAACCATACTGCAGTTTCATTTATGGGCTAACTTTGCTAATACTATTATTCTGGTTAATTAACGTTTTGTCATCTGTAATAAATCGTGTCACGGAAAATTTGTCAGATTGGTTATTATGATATCATCTTTTGCAAGTGTAGAGTATTTGGGTTAACATTATTAGTTAACTCAACTCAGATTTTCTTTCTTGTTTTGTCCAACCGGGAAGATATATTGCAAATGTATATGTAGTTAACACTTGAAAAATTCATTAATTTTTGACAAATTTTCATGTTATACTTTCAGAATATGTATACATGTGTGTTCTTTAAAAGACTTAAAAAGAAACCTTGAGTATTACAGCCAATATTATTTATAGTACAGTTGTGCTTTTGACAATTACTTAAGATTGTGAAATAATGATTTTTGCCAAACAGAGCACATAATCTATCAGACTCTCTCCCAGTTTTACCAGAGTCATCTTGTCACTGCACTGCAAGGATAGGTTTAAACGCCCACTAACCAGTTATCTATGCATCTGTCATTTTGCCCAATGTCAGATGTGGGAATTGAAGCCCCACCCATCCATGTACCTGTTGGTTCTGAGGTAAACACACGAACGATCACCCTGACATAACATAACTGTTACTTTGCTTAGTGTCAGATGTGGGAATTGAACCCCCACCCGTCCATGTACCTGCTGGTTCTGAGGTAAACACACAAACCATCACCCTGCCATACCATAACTGTCACTTTGCTTAGTGTCAGATGTGGGAATTGATGCCCCCAGCCATCCATGTACCTGCTGGTTCTCAGGCAAACACACAACCCATCACCCTGCCATACCAT